>NW_007257133.1:160461-282845 GCF_000164805.1 Carlito syrichta | reverse complement strand
CAGAGGCGATCTTCCAGATGGGCCTTTACAGGCCTCAGCCATGTAGCTATAGATGTTGGCTCCCAACACTACATATTGCTCAAACCACAACCACTCATTTCTCTCTCCATCATTACTCCATCTGATGATTAGCTGAGAACTGTCTGTTTTCTAAATGTCCCTTTAATCTTCCTCTGTTGTTTTCTCTACCTTATTTTAGATTTGATCCTTGTTATGTCTTCTTCCTCTGCCTCCCGAACCCCTCGTGTGATCCTCCATCATTCTTCTTTATTGTTGTTACAATCTTCTGAAAATACAACTCTGATCATGTCATATCCTGTGCTAATATTCTTGCCATCCCCCCCTCCCATTGTTGAAAATCCAGACACCTTAGACTGCCAAGACAGTAGTACTTAGGAAACGGGGCCTATCTTCATGTCTTCGTCTTCTGGCATTTCTTCCTTCTTGCATTAACTGATCAAGAAAACAGCCATCAAGAAATGTTTACTTGAATGTTCTGTGCTCTTCTAAGGTATTTAAGCTTTTACATATTCTTTGCCTACAATATGCTTTTCAATGTGAGTGTGTGTGTGTGTGTGTGTGTGTGTGTGTGTGTGTGTGTATGTGTGTACTGGTTAAAAATTATTTATCTTTCCAAAATCAATTTTACAACTCAATCGCATCAAAGTTCCTTCTTTAGGAAGAATTTTCTGAGCAAACCCTTTCCTTACTCCCCTCACTCTCTTTCATATACAGAATCAAGACTGAGAGACCTTCCTCTATGTGTTTCCTTAATTATTATTACCTCCCTTATTCTAATTCTGGCACTACATAACATTTATATTTTTGCTTTCCTCTAATCCCATTACATCTGAATTATCTCTTATTCTGATTCCCCTAGTACTTATAGTAATGATTGACACACGGGAGGTGCCATGAGTGAATGTAGGAATGGAAGAAAGATATTAATAACAAAAAATAGACTGTCAGAATCTTATCCCAATTTAACTTGTAGTTGTTCACACACACTTCACCTTGGAGTCCTCCTTACAATGACTTTGACAGAATATCAGAGTAGAACATATAATTTATGTTGACAGACTGCCATTCTGCCTAATGTAAAATATCTAACACTTAGTAAATTTTGATTCAGACAAACATCAGATTGATGTAATGATATTAAAAAATTCAAGAACAAAGTGAAATAGTTGTTGTGGAGTGCGTGTTATGCATCAAATAGTTTGCATGAACTAAGTAGGCATAATCCTTAAATAATGTAAGATAGGTGTGTCAGTCAGAGTTCAAGTTTAATATAAATGATTATTTAATATAATGGGGGACTGGGATAATAAGTTATCATTTAGTAAAAAATAAAGGTAGTTCTAAAATGTATTACTATTTGTAGTGCACAGCTGTTACCACTAAAGCTAAGGCAGAACCTGCCACCGCCAAAAGAACCTGGCCTCCAGGGCAGAGAGCCAGAACTTTTGGGGGAGAGTTCTGCTCACAGAAAACTGAGAAGTTGCTGTAGCATCAGGGTGACAGATCTTAGGGTGAAAGCTTTTGCTCAGATCTATCCTGGAGGGTGTTAGAAAAATTTACCCAGAGGACTTGCCTTGCAAGAGACACTTCTCTAGGAAACTTCTCCAGGGAGTGCCTTGGGAAGCTGCTGACTGTCCCTGACTGCCTTAGCCTTCAAGGGTCAGATGTTAGGGAAGGTGCAGGCACCACAGGAGCCAAGCAAGGAAGGCATGACCCCTGGTGCAAGAACCCTTGGAGAGGCACATCTGACCAAGCAGGCAAAACCCACTCCTGCAACATCTTCCTAGCACCATCTACTGAGAGTCAGCATGTGAAAACTGTGTGAAGGACACAGGCACATTTTCACATGAAAGGCGATGAAGACTAAACTTGAAGTGGAGAGGCAATAAATTGATGATGAGCACAGTAGGTGTTGCCGTCTACTTTTTTTTTTTTTTTGAATTGGAGTCTCACTCTTCTGCCCAGTCTGAAGTGCAGTGGTGTGCACGCTCACAGCCACCCCAGCATTGACCTGCTGGGCTCTGGTGATCCTTCTGCCTCAGACTTCCAAGTAGCCACAACTACATGGTACATAATAGGTCTTTAGAATAAAGTATAAAACGCAACTTTTTTGTTTTTTATTTTTAATATTTTTTTGAGTTGGAATCTCTGTCGCCCAGGCTGGAGTACTGTGGTACACTTACAGTCACCCCAGAATCGACCTGCTGGGCTCTGGTGATCCTTTTGCCTCAGCCTTCCAAGTAGCTAGAACTACAGGCTCCCACTACCACACCCAGCTAATTTTTTATTTATTGCAGAGATGAGGTCCTGCCAGTTTTCCTGGGCTGGTTTCCAACTCGAGGGCTCAGGCAATCCACTTGCCTCAGCCTCCCAAAGTGCTGGGATTACAGGCTGAACCACTCAGCCTGGCCTATCTAGTTTTTAAAGAGGAGGGCAACGACTCTCTGAAAGGTATAGTAAAATCTGCAAGCTCACACATCTTTGGAACTAAGGAAGGATTATGGTGGAGCGTGAGGGAGGGATCAATGCTGCATAACTGAGAGAGAGGATATTTGTTCTGCGATCTCTAAATGGTTCCCCAGCTGGGAAAAGCATGTCTTCAGTTTAAAAGTTTCTGAAACGGGGTAGATTTTATATATAAACATTACATTATCCTAATGTAAAAAAACTCAAGAAGTTATATTTTATTTTGATTGACAAATATTTTTAGACGTATATAATAATTATACAGAATTCATTTGTTCATTCATTCAAAAAATGATTGATGATTATTTGATACATACTATACTAGCATCTATTTTATTTTATTTTATTTTTATTTTTATTTTTTTGAGTTGGATTCTCACTCGGTCGCCCAGACTGGAGTGCGGTGGCCGCTCCTGGCCACCGCAGCCTCGACCTGCCGGGCTCCGATGATCCTTCCACCTCGGCCTTCCGAGTAGCCGGAATTATAGGCATGCGCTACCACGACCGGCTAATTTTTTAATTTTTATTGTAGAGATGAGGTCTCGCTGCCCAGGTGGGTCTTGAACCCGTGGGCTCAGGCAATCCATTCGCCTCAGCCTCCCAAAGGCGTGGGATTACAGGCTGAGCCACTGAGCCCGGTCTATTTTTTTAATGTGATTTGATACAAATAGAATTATAAGTATACATACTGTGCTCCCAACTTGAATTTCAATTTTAAAACTCAATATAACTTTCTATATTAGGTATCATTCATTTTTTTTGAGTGACAAAAACACAAAGACATGAATCCTCACACTTTACCAGGATAGCACCCAGTTTTGTAAAGTTGAGTTTGAACTTATTTTGAAATTTCACAATAGATGATTGAAGTTTTTTTTGTTTTGTTTCTCCCAGAGTTTTACTGCCAAGTCTCTGATAATTAAAGAGTCTACTTTGAGATTGTCAATTCGTTCAGACTAAATGAAGAAGGTCTTAATCAGAAAGACTCTAAGAATGTCACATAAATCCCAGAGTATGGTGATTTTCTAAGCTGGTTTAAAAATAAAAGATATCTATGGCCACTATAAATTCTTTTATCTTAATGAGAAAGGTATTGGAGATTAGAATAATTTCTTTTTTTCCCAAGAGACCTATATATGCTTGATAGAGTAGAATTCACTCAAGCTTCTTTGAAGTGTTTCTTTTTCATGAACAATATGAATATTTCCTGTCATTTATCATTTTAAAGTAAGATTAATTTTTATTTCTTTAACCATAGCTATTGTGGTCTTCCTTCTTGGAGGGTATGTTATTTGCCCAGCGAAAAATGACTATTGGTTTTGTATGCATATTTTAAAATGTCCCATTGTGTCAATCCTCTTGTCACTTGTCGAACTGTGAATGAAGTCACTAAAGTTCATCTGATTGTGCTAGATTTATCACTTGAATGTGTCATTTTCAGAAGCAATGAGAAGTTTTCTGTATCTCTATTTCTGCAACATGTCAGTCTCTGGTCATATCATTTTAGCAAATAAAACTTATGACAACTGCAAGAATTCACAGGGTTACCTGAGTCTTTGGCATTTTTGTACAATGTATCATTTATACTACAGTACTTAAAATGTATATAAAAGGCATTAGGGATTGTAGCTACTAAGAAAGTAGCCTTTTCTGGAAGTTAAGTGACTTTGAAGTATCAACATTTATAGTAGAAGGTATCATCTAACATTAAGAATCTTGTGAGTTATTCTACCATTGATAGGAGTTCAAGAATAGACTGTAATCTGTAAAACTTCACCAGAATCTTTAAATGTATCTTAAAAGCTGGAACTTATAGTAACTGTGCATCGACTTTTAAGAAAAGTGGTTTCCTAAGAAGCGATATATTTCATTTATGTTGTGTGTCTACAAAATACATCAGGCAGATTTTGAACCTCTCCTGCATTTTAAAACCTCTGTGTCCTTTCTCTCTATTTTCATTGACTTTGCAGAGACTCAATAAAATGCTAAATATCTCCATTAAGAATGGTTTGCAACATGGATGTAGCTGGAGACTATCCTTCTGATTTAACTATTACAAAAGCAAATAACTGAATACAGCATGTTCTCACTCATAAGCAGGCCCTCCACATTGGACATGTGGGCACAAAGGCGGAAACAACAGATTCTGGGCACTGCTGATGGTGGGGAAGGAGGGAGAGGTGACAAGGGGTGCACAGCCATCTGTTGGGTGTCAGGTCTTCTCCCAGGGAAGGAAGAGTTCACTAGAAGCCCAAACCTTACCTATGCTCAGTTTCCCTAAGTAGCAAGCCCTCATGTCTACTCCACACCCCTAAAAATAAATAAATAACAACAACAACACAAACTAATTTACAGAAAAATAAGAGAACAATATGCAAACAAAATGTTTTGATTATTTGGATGTTCTTGTCCTTGGTGCCTTTGTTTATCAAAGGTAATTTTGTTTCAATGTTTAAGGTTTGAAATATTTTTATGTTTATTCTTCTACTTTATGAAATATTAATTGTATAATTAAAAATATGTAGAAGACAATGTGTAATTGCACTATTATGTATAACAACACTTTCATCACAGTAATTTCCATAAAAGTTCTTTAAACACATACCTTGTCTAAATTGCAAAAACTGTTAATGTGTGTTTTGTTACTTATATGTGTTTCCTAACACTTACACAATTTTGTACTCAGAATAAATTGTAATTATCTTACAGTCACTGTCCACTGCCCAGACCATCCAGAAAGCCCTCTATGTTGTCCCTACGAAAACTAAAAACCCATGCACTAAAAACTCATGCTCTTCCCTTAGTAGAAAATCTACTTATTTATTGTAATAAAAATAACTTATCTCTTTTGTCCATTCTAGAATAAAATAAGCAAATGTAACTGTGATAGCTGAGAAAGGAACTATGGTTTAGAATCATAGAATGCTAAAGCCATAAGGTAGCTTAAAAATGATTACACCTAAGGCCCTCACCTCACTGTTAGGAAACTGAGGCTTACCTTAGGATGTATTCTCAGAGAAACAGCAACTTAAATGAAGATTTTCATTTAGGAGGCTTATTGAGAAGTGCTCTAGAGAAGAAAACTATGAGGGAATAAAGAAACAGAATTAGGAAGAGACAGGCTTGGTGGGCTGAGATGTGTTTGTTGATGTGGATCTGTTAGGGAAACTCTGAAACAAAGAGAGTCTTGCAGAGTTGTTCTAAATTGGGGTGAGCAGACAAAGCTTTGTAGCCCTGATCAACCAGTCATTGGGCATGGAAAAGAAATGTATTCTTGGGTAAGAAAGTTGAGTTCCGTTCCCAGGGTGGGTCTTAGCTATGAAGCATCAGCAGTCAACTTTCCCAGCAGTCAACTTTTCCAGGCTCTGGGAGAATGATTGTCCTTCTGAGAAGAGACTTAGAAGAAGCTACCAACAATTGTTCATGTCACAGGGCAACTTGGTATGCTGATGCTGTGGTTTACATTTCAAGTTTATGTGCTGGAAGCTTAATCCTCAAAGCAAAAGTTTTGGGAAGGGAGGCCTAGTGGCAGTCGTTTGGGAAGTCCAAATGCATCTGTCTTCATGAACAGATTAATATCACTATACAAAGGTCCTGTGAGAGAGGGTTCCTCCCTTCTGCTTTTCTGCCATGTAAAGAACAGAGCTCCTCCTGTTATGAGTATGTAGCATTTAGGGTGCTATCTTGGAAGTAAAAATTGGGCCCTTATCAAGACACCAAAATTCTGAATGCCTTGATCCTGGGCTTTCCAGTCTCCAGAACTGTTAGGAATACATTTCTGTTCTTTATAAATTACCCAGTCTCACAAATTCTGTTATAGCAGCACAAACCAGATTAAGATAGATGTTGGAACCACAGAAGTAAGATGTTGTTGTAACAAATGTCTGAAAATGTAGAAACAGCTTTGAAACTGAGTAATGGATAGAGGCTGAAAACGTTTCTTGCTTTTTTCCCTAGCATTCAGACTGAATGCTAAAAAACAAAACAAAACAAAACCCTGTATTGCCATAAACGGAATATTAAGAGCAATTCTGGTAGGGATTAGAAGGAAATGAGAATTATAGGAAGAGTATAAGACTTAGAGATTACTTAGGTGGTTATGATCAAAACATTGGGTAGGACTATGGATGGTAAAGGCAACTTTGATGAAGTCTCAGGTGAAAATGAGAAACTAGGTATCTGAAACAGGAAAAAGGTCATTTTTGAAATAAAATAAAAAAGAACTTGGCTGAACTGTGTCCATGTCCAAGGACTTTATGGAAGGTAGAATTTAAGAGAAATATGCTAGGATATGTGGTAAAAGGAATTTCTAAGTAGTAAAGCATTGAAGGGACTAAATGGGTTCTTTAAACTGCATATAAAAAATATGAGAAAAGAGAAATGGTTTAAAGACGGAACTTATCACTTGACACAGTGGCTCACGCTTGTAATCCCAGCACTTTGGGAGGACAAGGCAGGAGAATTGCTTGAGCCCAGGAGTTCAAGACCAGTCTGGGCAACATAGCCAGATCTTGTCTCTACAAAAAAGTAAAAATCAAATAGCCAGGGGTGATGGCAGGCACCTGTATCCTCACCTCCTCAGGAGTCTGAGGCTAATTTTTTTATTTATTATAAAGACGAGGTCTCCCTGAGTTGCCAGGCTGGTCTCGAACCCTTGGACTCAGGCAATCCTCTTGCCTCTGTCTCCCAAAGGGCTGGGATGACAGGCATGAGCTACCATGCCCGGCCTCATTTCAGAGACCTTTGAGACTACAACTCCCATCACAGGCCTCAAAGGCTAGGGCCTTCCGGGCAAAGTTTCCAGAAGTGGTTTCAGGGCACACTCAAGACCACAGCATTCACTGCCCTGCACTTCCTCAAGTGTCTGCTCCTCGAATTCTGGTGCAGATCTCCTCAGCTGCCCCAGCTGTGCTTCAGGTGGGTCCAGGTGTGACTCAGACTTAGCAGCATCCATATGGTGCTAATTCTGCAGGTTTGCAAAGTGCAAGAGCTGTGGAAACAAAATTTTCTCCACCTAAATTCAAAGGATGCCATGGACTGCCTTAGGACCTAGACAGAGATGTGTCACAGGAGCAGAGCAACTCCACTGGCAGCTCCCTCTAGGGCAATGCCTAGTGGAGCCAAAGGAGCAAGGCGACCCTAAAGTCCCAGAACTGTAGAAGCACTAGTGTGTAGCTCCAGCTTGGGAAAACCGCAGACACCCAACTACAACCCACAAGAGCTGCACCGTTAGCTATGTACAGGAAGGTCTTAGGGTGGGGTGGCCAAGACCCTTAAGGATGCAACCCCTTACCCGTGTATCCAGACAGCAGGATGTGGAGTCAAGCCTTAATGTCTAATGTTGTTTGCTCCGGACTGACTTGGGACTTATCTTTCTTATAACCTATTTCTCCTTTTTGGAATAAGAATGTTTATCCTTTGCCTGTCTCACCATTAAATTTTAAAAGCACAAAACTTGTTTTTATTTTATAGGCTCACAGATGAAGAAATTATTTTCTCAGGATGAATTGTACCTTGACTCTCACTCATAGGATGCTTAGCTAAGACTCTGGACTTTGGACTTTTGAGTTGATGCCAAAAAAAAAAAAAAATTAAGAACTATTCAGATGGAATTAATGCATGTATCATTTTAGAAGACCATGAGTTTGGGGGGGGGGGGCTCAGAAGAAAAATGCTATCGTTTGAATGTTTATCCCCTCCACAACTCATGTTGAAATTTGGTTGCCATTATTGCTAGAAAGTGGGAACTCTGGGAAATAATAAAGCCATGAAGACTCAAAAAAAAAAAAAAAAAAAATGGTGAGTGGTGAAGGATGCAGGAAGCAACCAGAGGGGCGGCTCCCAGAATGGCGCTGAGCATGGTGAGGACACACCAGACAACAAAGGCACTAGGTCCCAGCTTCTGTGTGCACAATTGCCCACCCGCGCGAAGTTCAAATCTGCAAGCCTCCAATCCTTAACCAGCTTTGTTATGCGTTCAATAGGACTATAATTCGGCGTCGGCCCCACCCTGCTCCCATGCCACTCCTCCAATAAGAACCTAGCACAGCCCCTTCCGCCCCTGTCAGGCTAGTAAATACAGCCCTCTCCCTGCATGTCTCTCTCTCTGTCTCTCTTTCTCTCTCTCTGTCGCTCTCTCCCTCTCTGCAGCTCTCTCCCCGCCTCTCTCCCACTTCCTCTCTCTCTATCTCTCCACAGACCCTTTCCCTTTTTCCCTTGTAACTGCCACTTTAATAAATCTCTTGGTCTTAAATGGGTGAGGAGTCGTTACTGGCACCGAACTTCTTTCAAGTGGTATTAATACTATTCTAATAGGGCAAGTTTAGTCCCCCTCCCCCTTTGCCTTTTTGCTCTTTCTCCTTCTCCTATGTAATTATGCAGCAAGAAGTCCCTTACCAGATGCTGGCACCTTGATCTTGGACTGCCCAGCCTCCAGGATTATGGAAAATTAAATTTATCTGTGTTCTAAATTACCCAGTTTGAGGTATTCTGTTATAGCAGCAAACAGTGAACTAAGACAGCTGAATTTCACTCCATGCATTTCCTAAAATTAGATGTAAGCACACCTACAGCATGACTGACTCCTGGGAGAAAGTTTTCGGCATCTTCAGCACTCCTACCTACTACTTAGAGCATGGAACCAGCAATAGAGAATATCCTGATTCCAGAAGAATGGCCCCTGGGGCTTTAGTTATAAATATTTCTCTCTGTCCCAAAGGAACATGATAGTTTTGGAGTTGAAAATATATTCACCAAATGTCACATGTCCCAGTTTGGAGATGTTTCCTCAGCTGCAATGATGGCTGTTTGCTCTTTTGAAGAGACATTAATCACCATGAATTTTCTCTATCACAGGAAGTTTCAACTTGAGCAGATGTTTTCTTCACAGCTATCCCACTATCCTGGTAAAGTTAACGTTTTTGTTTTTTTTTCTTCTTTTTTTCTACAGACCACCCATTATAGAAAGATTAGAAACTCCAAAAACCCTTTCCTCTTATTATATTTTTAGTGTTTCTCTCAAAGAAAAAATGTATTAGTAAGAACAGACTGGACCCTCTCATCATCTTGTATTTTAAGTGTTGTTGAGATGCTTGTAGGTGCTGACAAATTGCATGACTTTTCACAGGTTTTTCTGTGTTATGACTCTTTACCCCTTTTCTCCTTCTCTTCTGCCTCACCTCCCTCCTCCCCCTGCTACTAAGTCTTTTTCTCTTTTAAATAATGAAAATAGCCAGGCTCAGTGGCTCAGCCTGTAATCCCACGCTTTGGGAGGCCAAGGTGAGTGGATTGCCTGAGCCCGCGGGTTCAAGACCTGCCTGGGCAACTTGGCGAGCCCCCATCTCTACAATAAACCAAAAAATTAGCTGGGCGTGGTAGCGCGCGCCTGTAGTTCCAGCTACTTGGAAGCTAGGGCGGAAGGATCTCCGGAGCCCAGCAGGTCGAGGCTGCGGTGACCGGGAGTGGCCACTGCACTCCAGTCTGGGCGACAGAGTGAGACGCCATCCAACTCAAAAAAGAAAAGAAAAGAAAAGAAAATAGATATATGATGCAAGTTTTTTCTAATTTTAATTAGATTTTATTAAAATGCTCTATCTAAAAGGAATTTTTTATAATTTAATCTTTCTAAATAAACAACACCACGAACATTGAAGGATTAAATAATAGTTATGATTATAGAGCATGGTAGCACTTTCTATATGTAAGAATGTACCTATATCATTTCTATTTTTAAAAATCTTTGACTGAGTTACAGAGTTAATATAAAAAAAGGTCCTGGTTTACATACTGCCGGGGGTGGGGTGGGGTGGGGGGTGGGATTGGCAGTTGAGGGAAACTGCTAGGGGAGGGAGGGGCACACCTCAACAAGGGTATCTGCATAATCAACGTTTGTATACCTAACCCTGAATTGTACCCCGCATCTTTAAAATTAAAAAAAAAGTTCCTCTATGACATATTAAATTCTTCCACTGCCTTGCAATACTCCACAGACCTCTCCAATTTTAGCATTTTCCTATCAGCAGAGAAGCCAGGAATATCCTCACATGGATGAATATGAATATCTTGACACATCAGTTCTCATATCTAATTCCAATATATTTGTCCCAGAAAAATCTTGTTTTATCTTCCCCTTGTGAATTTCTGTAAGGTGGTAATATTTATGAATGAGTCAAATATCTTGGTACCAAAGGTATCACTGTGGTCATCTCTCAGATGCAACACTAACAGATTAAACAATAGTAAATTTGTATAATTCAAAATGTTAGCAAAAGGTAAGAGCTGGGAAAAATATGAATGAAAATAAAAGATAATGAGATAAAGCAATGAAGATACAGGTAAACATTGGAGGACATCATTGAGTAAGTTAGAGGATGTGATGGCAGACGTCTATTATGTTACCTAATCTCAGATTCTTTTGAGGAGGAAAATAAAAATACTTGATATAACAGTTTTAGCTAAAAATTCCAAAAATGTAAGCAGAACTATAATTGACCACTCAATTCTAAATCTGTTCAACCTTGACACATAGGGATTTTGAGGACCTCAAGTATTTCGTTTGTAATAGATCATTTGAGTATATAGTAGTCAGTTTGGATTGTAGGGATGCTATAAAGGGTTGTATGTCACCTTACTGGCCAGTTATAAGTGTCTGTGCTATTTTTTTTAACCTTATAAAATTATATGTAATATACACAAATTAGGGTATAATATTTAGTTTACATGTATGTTTTGTAAGAAGCATATTTTTATTTATGTTTTTTCTAAAACTAAAATCCATTAAAATAAGCAAACTTTAGAAAAATATTTTAGTAAAATGCCACTGAAGATTAAAATTGCATCTTTTACCATTTGGTGATACTAATATGTGAATTTGGGTTCCCCAAATTTTCTCTTCACTCTCTAAAATAATGTTAAGAATTGCCTCAAGTAAGGTTTTGCTTCTCTTTCTCAGCTACAAAGGGTACTTTCAACCCTGAATCTAAAGTATTCTTGAACTTAATGTAAATATTTTTCTTGTGATAGCACTAATTATAAAGCAAGTATAAAACAAGTATGCATAAATTAAAACTTGTTTGGATTCTAACATTAATTTTGTATTGACAGCCTATTTTTTTTAAACAACATTCATATATTCTCTTTGAAAGTCTTATTCTTTATTGAGGTGAGTACATAGAAGATATGAAAGTTTCATTTTATAAGATAAGATATAGAGAGATAATGGATATATAGTTTTATAATAATAAATCACTTTTCAATTTATTATGCTATTTATTATATATTCGGTGCCTTGCACAGGGTTTTACACAAAGTTGATATTTATTAAATATTTTTTAATCAAGGACCAAAACGCCCAAACCTGTATTGAGTATCCAATGTATTCAAAAGAGCTTTTCCAAAGCATATTTAGGAGAAAATTATTGCATGAATTTTAATATTTGCTATTAAAAATAGCTTTGTGGCCAACAAAATACAGGATATAGTTATTAAAGTAAAACAAAATAGTCTTCTTTTGTTGTATGACATAGAACATGCATTATGGCAATGTAGATTTTTAATCCCTTAGAGAGATGCTATAATATATATTTCTCAAAATGTATTTCCAGAAAACCTTTTGCAACTACTTCATGATGTCAGTAGTGTCCCATAGCATAGACTTTGGTAAACACTGGTTTATTTTATATATATGAGTCTTTTGGTAATTCGGTTAGAATTTTGGGGAACCAGATTAAAATGCAACCTGAGACTGTTTTATATTAATATTATGAATTAACTAAGTATAATAAGTGATTTCTCTGTACCCATTCTTTTATACTATCTGTTACCTCAACTGAAGCGTCTGGAATAAGAGAAACTGATTGAAGCATAATCCTTTTCCCAGAGCAAATAAATATGTTTGCAAGAAGATATTAAGAATTTAAAGTGCAAAAATTATGTAAACTAATGAATAACAAAATCTTTTAATTTTCTTCCTGATCAAGAAAAAAAATCAAAGGAAAAAGGAAATCTTTCAATCTAATAAATATTATAATTCTGATTGTGATAAGCCATGAATGAAAGCTAATTTGAGATAAATAATGTGATTCTACTTATTTGAATAATGTTTGTATTGCTGCAATTCTAAGTGTTATTTTAAAAATTTCACATAAATGAAATCTACATTAAATTCTCACAAACTTAAGTTAATGTTTGGTATATATAAGAAAGTTCTATGAATAAAATTATTATTCAGTCTTTTCTGTTAAAAGTCATTGTTTAATATTAATTGACTGGAAAAATGCTCATGGTAATAGTACAAGATTCTATTTTTTATAAGAAAAAGGAACTTAAGATGAAACTATTTAAAAATATCAGACAGAAATATTTTTGTTCTTTCATTTTATAGTATGTATGGAGTGTTTAATTCAAGCTAGTCTCTGTTCTTCCAAGTGGTATTGTAGGAGAAAAAAATTGGTCTTTTTCTCATAGAGCTTGTTTCCTAGTGGAAGAGATAGAAAGCAGAGAATTACATAAACAAAATATATAATAGTTACAATGCTAAGGTGAAATAAAAACAGGAAAGGGATTT
Source organism: Carlito syrichta (assembly GCF_000164805.1). Taxonomy (NCBI): domain Eukaryota; kingdom Metazoa; phylum Chordata; class Mammalia; order Primates; family Tarsiidae; genus Carlito; species Carlito syrichta. Next base: position 269,794 of record NW_007257133.1, on the reverse strand, counting down.
AGAAAGTATTTGGAGAGAGAGGTCCCTCTTTTGATACTGTCAGGGAGATTTAAAATTATACTAATAACCTCTAAATGCATTAATTAGCCTAAATGCACACCAGTACTTTCAGAATGATTTCACTGAATAAAAGCAAAATGAAAACACTGAAGCATAAAAGTTTCATTACCCAGGAAATCTTATTACAAAAGAGGAAAATAGAAGAAAATATGCAATTTAACACAAGAAAAAATAAATTAGATTTAAAGATACCTTTGGGAATTTGAATCTGCAAATGTTTATAGTTTATTTTGAAGGTTAAAATATAGTGTGCTGCTAATAAAATGAACACATAAATGGCAACTTCATAATGATTATAAAAGTGAATTATGAAGGTGTAGATGGAGAAAAATAGATGTAAGTTTCTCAACAAAGTTTTAAATTGCAATTAAACATTTTAGTGTTTTTTCTTTCCTCTAATATAGTTTAGATTACTAGGAAATGCTAAGTTTTAATTATGAAAGCAAAAGCAAAAATTTTTCTTTGTGTAACATAGAAATATCTACCCTTCAGTTTCCTTTAATAAACTGTGGATATGTAGTTAAAATAATCTTAGAAGAACTCAGACAGGGGAATTTTCCTTTCAGTTGCATTTTTTTGTAGAAACATATCTATGCTGCACACACTCATTTTCAGCTCCTGGAGCTTTGATTTTTGACTTTGGATTGTCATTTTAGTACTTCTGTCCGGTTTTTTACATAGAAAACTGATCTAAGAATTTTGTTTTGCAAATGATGACAACTAGTTTTCACCCTTCTTTCTTTTGTGTTCTAATTTCTAACAGCAGAAATTCTACAATATTCATTTCTTAGTTTTCTTCTTTACTATTTCTATTATTTTTGTCTTTGTCTTTGCCTCTGTCTTGTCTTTGTTTTTGTCTCTGTTTCTCTCTGTCTCCCTCTCTCCCTCTCTTCTTTCTTCCTCTTTTTTTCTCTTTGCAATTTTACTTATTCTGATGACATTTTGGGTAACAAATATGTGAACATATTTCAAGGATATAGTGAGTTATATAGAAAAAGAAAGTGAAATGAATTCAGATAGTGTAGATTAAGATCAGAGTGACCATTTGGAAAAGAAAAATTAGAAAGGAATTAAGCAAGATCTTCAATAGATATGAGGTGAAGAAGAATGAGATGGAAACTTTAAAATTATAAAGCAGAATTGCACTTTAAAAATTTCCTTCTTTCAGAACTTATACTTGGCAGTAGACGGAGTTGTCATTTTTGGATAAGATTTGGATGTTGTTGCAGGTTGCAGTTCCTCAGAAACAGATTCTGAAATAGGGATTAGTATTTTAAATGTTTATCAGGGAGAGGGAGGAAGTAGGATTAGACTGAGATAGAAATTGAACTGGTAATGTAGTCACAAGAAGATTACAAAGGAACCAATTAGGAGCTCTTACACTGTGACTATCCCAGTTGGGGTGAAGTCTTTTGGTATGAATATTTCTAAGTTATTGGATGAAGGCATCCCTGGAAAGAAATGTAAGTTAAGGTGAGGCAGTTTCCCTAACTGAGGCAATTCCCAAAGAAGGTTGAGTTGAGGGCCATCTTTCCCCAGCACTCCCAGCAACTGTAGGCATAAGACCTTCTTTCCTGAAGGGGTAACTGGGTGGTTCATCTGAGTATCTACCACAGTCGTCTTTAGTGCTGCTCGCAGATAGGTTTTGGAAATATCCTCCAGAATTCCAGTGGACCTTTCTTCTTGGAGAGACCTAGAAATGGAAAGTTGGTAGGATGAATTACAGCTAGAGCTGGTTCAAAGCCAGAACTGATAGTCATTATTTCTCTCCTCCAACCAGTCTAGTTCACCCTCATCCTTGCTCAGCATGTCTACTGGTCTCTTTGGCTCATCTGTTGGTGTTAGTGATTCAGACCCTTTTAACCCACTTTCAGTACACTTCTCAAGCTAGAGTTGCTGCCTTTGTCCATTAACTGCCAAAAATAAATAAAGGAATACAAAAAAGAATCTAAAAAGATCACCTGAACATCAAACTTTTCTCTCTTTTCCCATTATACTACAGCAGCCTTATCATCCTCCGATAGTCTGGACTTTTAGAACAAGGAATGCAAAATGGCCAGGTGGCAGCCGTAGATATCATAGATTGGGACTCTTGCTCATTTGATAGAAGGGTTCACCCTTTGAGAACAAGGACCTGAGCAATAAACCTGAACTGCAGAGCTCCGAGTTGCATCGACAATAAGTACAATAACCCAAGGTAGTAATGGGGATGTAACTGGGATGACGGTAAGCAGGACTCTCTGATTCTACAACTTTGTAACCAGACTCGTGCATTTTACTTAATAAAATTATAACAGTATAAAAATGAATATCATTGATTTAAACCTTTGTTCCCTACATGATTATTCCTGATGAAACACAAAGAGCCAGACTATCCAAACCAGATAAATAAAAATCCAAAATATACAGTATTAAATTTCTCCCAGGCAACATGTGGAGAAGCCTGGCACCAAGACCTACCATGAGTGCTGCTTCCCAGAGCTCTCTTTGTTGTTCTACCATTCTGCACTGGATGTTACATGAAGTTTCTAAGTAATGCTTATGGAACATAATTTACAGGAGTTATTTTTTTTTTCATAAAACGCCATGACCAAAGTTTGCATTTTGTACTTTGATAATTACAGAGATTATATGACATTTCCCAGAATGTTCCTCCATAGATCCAAACACTGTACCCCAATTTTAATTATGATAAGTAATTTGGAGAGGTTAGAACTCTATCTCTTATAAGTATAATTATGATATTTGGCTGGAGAACAATTATTAGACTCTATACAAAAGCTTTTAATTAGAATATTCCTCTCCTTTTAAGAAATAGTTTGGAAAAGCAGAAAATAGATTGTAGGCCAGCTGATAACTATTCTCCCCTCCCCAGAATCATCTTTTTTTGTTCTCTGTTTTAGAGAATGTGTCCCTTTTGCCCAAGACCATTGAGTCCCCAAATATATACCCATGTGGTGGGCCCCTCAATTATATATGGTTATCTTAAATTCTTCAGAGTACATGTATCGAAGGGAACTTCTAATTGGCTAGCTAGTTTCTACTCATCTTACTTTGATTGATATGATGTCACTCATACAATAATTCAGTAGGATAATCTGTGAGACTGTAGTAGGCGTAATGGTGGCCACAAAGGTGTGTCAACATCCTAATCCCTAGAACCTATGAACATTACCTTACATGGCAGAAAAGTGAACATTAATTTTTTAACATTGAAAGCAAGGGAGGAAAACAGCAATGGACCCCATTTGAACTATGCAAGTCCCAGTGTGAGTGAGTGATTGTATGGAAAATTTTGAGTACACACCTGTGAGAGGGCATATGATTAGCTGACTGAGTGGGGACTCAGGAGCAAAGTGACCAGGGCTCTCCTGGTGAAGAGGCTAGTGCTGCAGCTGCTCTGCTTGGGCTCTAGTGCTTCCTGAGGCACAGAAGCTGAGTATCATTTTAAAAAAATCAGCAAAGCCCTTCCCAGGAAGAAACTGCCAGGAGGGAATTCCAGCTCCAGGTTCTGCCTCACCACCACAGCTCCTGGTCAGACACTGGCAGCAAGGTCTGCAGAGGGAGCACAGTAAGGGAGCCAGAGGAAGAATCCCAATGGAGAAGATGAAAGAGGTACCCTGCCACCATCTTGAAAGCAGGGCAGGAAAGTGCTATGGCTTGCTCATCAAGGACTGACAGACCCAATCTCTGTGACTGGTGGATTAACTTCTCAGGGTTGATCATGACCCAGAGGGAATATCCAAAAGCACAAACTCAAGAGGGACAAGACAAGTGTTGAGTCTCAGGTGCCACACTCCCTGGCCTGAAGCAGCCACTGGATAAAGAATGTGACCATAAAAGGATGAGGAAGATCTCCAAAGAGATCAGTGGTGAGTCCAGGGCTGATCCAACCCCCTGCTCCCCAGCAATTCTCTGAACATCAGACCCACAAGGCTGGAGCACAACTGAGAAGGATGAACCGAGGTGGAACCTGGACATCAGCTGCAACGGGAGGACTCTACTCCAGGATAAGCCAGGCTGGGGCAGCACCCACACACACCACTCCACCTCTGGCAGTACCTGGAGAAGAGACAATCTTGCACCTCCCCACTGGAAAGGATCCCTCTGACCATACGAGAGTGGAAGTGGAGGACTAAAGCCCCACCTACTCCAACCATCCCCCCCCAGCTGTACACTAGGGAGATTGTGAATGAGGTCACAGCTACACAGAAGACAGCAGAGAGCTTGCCTGTGAACTGCTGAGAGGCACAATTACAGAACCTGTCACAAGAGGGCAGGTTGTTATTGTTTTGGGGGTTTTATGTTTTTATTTGTTTCTTAGTTAATTTTTTTCTTTGTGCATGAATGTGAATGTGAGGGTTTGATATGCATTCCACTTCCCACCATTTTTTAAATTTAAATTTTTATTCTTTCTTTCTTTTGTCTTTCTTCTTTCATTTTTTGTTTTCTGTTTATGTGTGTACATAAATGATTGAGTATTCATCTTTTTGTCTTTTTGTTCTCTTTTTTTAGTTTAATATGTATGTGAATATATGTGTGAGGGTTAAATTTGAAACCTTTTTTTTCTGTTTTTTTCCTCTTTTCTCTTTTCCTTCTCCTTTCATTTTGTGTTGGGTGTGTGTGTATGTGTGTGTGTGTATTTGGTTTTCCTGTTTTTTTTGTTTGTTTTGCTTTGTTGTTTTTCCAGTTTTGCTTTTCCAGTTTGTGTGTGTTTAACTATATTTTGCTTTGGTTTCTGCTTTTGTTGTGCTGTGTTTTTGTTTGTTTGTTCGTTTTTAAAAAATTTTTTGTCCATTTTATTTCATTCTATTTTTCTCTGTTCTCCTCATTGCTGTTACTGTATCTTGGACTCAGAGGGTACACACATGTACCCATTGCATTATCATGTAGAGTGATGGTGGAGTTTGGGTCTCAGGGCATCAATACCACAATCAGGAAGCATGGTGATTTGCAAGTAGTTTCTGAATTCTACCTCCTCTTTCTCCACCTTATTCAATTCTCAAAATTGCAAGAGACAGCAAAGCTTCCCACCCACAGCTCTATTTCAAAATAGAGTAAATTCAGAGCCCTGATCAGGGAAGAATGGAGGTGTGAGCAAACATCTGAAGTGAAAGCCTCTCCCAATGCCACTGAATAATGAAACTAAAGAGAAAATAAAGAGATCTCTCACAAAAGAGGAAAATTTAGTGGAAAAACACAGGTAGTTCTCAGTGTAACAAAGAGAAAAATGAGACCTCAGGGCCCAAATAATGGAAGTCATCAATAAATGGCCTCAGAATACAACAGGGATCAAGGAGTGCATGGAAAAAGTGAATAAAATTCAAAAAAGACAAGCTACAACACTGAAGGAACTTATAACTGGGATTTTGGCCATAAAAAATTTCATCCAGGAAATAAATACCAAGATGACAAGCACAGAAAACAGAATTAATTAAGCAGGAGAAAGAATCTCAGAACTTGAAGACCAAAACATGGGATTAACCCAATCTGTAAAAAAATATAGAAAGAAAACTCAGAAAGAAAGAATGAAGTCTCCAAGAGATGTGCAATTATATGAAGAGGCCAAAACTATGCCCAATTGGTATCCCAGAAGAAGAAAGGAAAATGGAGAATACCTTGGAGCGAGTATTCCAGGAGGTTATCCAAGAAAATTTTCCCTATCTCACCAGAGGTGTGGCCATCAAATACAACAGATACAGAGAATCCCCACAAGACATCAAATGAGAAGACCAACTCCCAAACACATAGTAATTCACCTACACAAAGTAGGTACAAGAGAAAAAATCTTAAAGGCAGCAAGAGAGAAATATCAGACTACCTACTGGGGAAAACTATTCAGAATAGCAGTAGACTTATTGACGGAAACACTACAAGCTAGAAGGAACCTGAGTTCCATATTTAAAGTCCTCACAGGTAAACAATTTCAACCAAGAATTTCCTAGCCAGGCAAGCTCAGTTTCATTAGTGATGGAGAATTAAAATCCTTTCCAGACATCCAGTACTTAAGAGATTATGCAGCTTCCAGATCAGCTCTACAGGAGATGCTTAAAAAGGTATTAAACTCAGTAGAAAGAAAGAAAAAAAAAAAGAATGATCACACTTCCCAAAAGAATAGGAGAACACAGAATCAACAGAGACTACATTGTGACTGCAAACTTGAAAACGCGCACATACATCAATCCCAATATTAAAAGAAAACAAACAACATATAAATAAGAAACTTTATAAGAACTCATGACAGGGATAAAAAAATCACATTTAAATAATCAGCCTGAATGTGAATGAACTAAATGCACCACTGAAAAGATACAGAATGGCAAACTGGATAAAAAAAACCATGACCCAATAATTTGCTGTATCCAGAAAACTCTTCTCACCACAAGGGATGCACACAGACTCAAAGTTAGAGGATGAAAAATAAGGTGAATGCATAACAAAAGGAGACAGGAGTCACAATCTTACTATCAGACAAAACAACCTTAAAACTATCAAAAATTTAAAAAGATATGGAAGGACATTACATAATGGCAAAAGTTCAATTCATCAACAAGAAATGTCCATCCTAAATATATATATATATATATGCTCCCAACACATGAGCACCTGTGTTTATAAAGCCACTACTAAGTAAACTAAAAAAAGATATTAACTCTAACACTATCATAGCTAGGGACTTAAATACCCTACTAACATCGAGGCAAAAAATCAAAAGCAATCCAGAACGTCAACATGATACTTGATCAAATGGACTTAATAGATACCTATAGAACATGCCACCCAAAAAAACCACAGAATATACATTGTACTCATCACCACATGGAGTGTATTCCAAGATTGATCACATCTTTGACCATACATCAAGCATAAACAAATTTCATAAAATCAAAATACTGCCATGCACCTTCTCAGACCACAGTGGAATAAAAATGAATATGAACACCAACAGATTCCCTCAAAACTCAAAAAGACATGGACACTAAACAGCATGATGCTGAATGACTATTGGGTCAACACAGAAATCAAAATACAAGTTAAACGTTTCCTGGAAACAAATGAAAATGAAGGAACATCTTACTAAAATCTCTGGAATACCATGAAAACTGTTCTAAGAGGGGAATTTATATTTCTGTGAGCACACATTAAGAAAATAGAAAGATGACAAGTTAACAGCTTAAGAAATCGCCTATGGAAGCTGGAAAGACAAGACCACCAAAACCCTAACTTTAGCAGAAGAATCCAGAGCACCAAAGTAAAAGCCCAAATATGGGACATAGAAGACAAAAATATCATATAAAAAATCAACTAAACAAAAAGTTAATTCTTTGAAAGAATAGACAAGATTGATGCACCCCTAGCCATAATAACCAAGAAAAAGAAAAATCCCAAATGAAAACAATCAGAAATGCAAAAGATCAAATCACAACTGACCCCGAAGAAATACAAAAGATTACCAGAGATTACTATGCACACAAGTGTGGACACAAAGTCAATAACCTAAATGAAATGGAGGACTTTTTGACTTCACACAACCTCCCAAGGCTGAAACAAGAAGACTGTGAGACATTAAGTAGACCAATAATAACCTAGGAAATTGATTCCATCATTCGAAAACTACCTACAAAAAAAACCCTAGACCAGACAGCTTTCCATTGGAATTTTACAGAATATATGAGGAGAACCATACCAATCCTATTAAAAGTATTTCAGGGAATTGAGAAAGATGAATTTCTCCCCAAATCATTTTACAAAGCTAACATCATTCTGATAACCAAACCAGGTAAATATCCAACAAAAAAAGAGAACTACAGGCCAATATCCCTAAAGAACATAGATGCAAAAATTCTCTACAAGATTCTAGCAAATCGGATCCAATAATACATCTCAAAAATCATCTACCATGACAAAGTAGGTTTCATCCCCAGGATGCAAGGCTGGTTCAACATCCGCAAGACCATAAATGTAATTAAATACATCAACTGATGTAAAAACAAGAACCTTACCATTATATTATTAGCTCCAGAAAAAGTTTTTGATAAAATCCAGCATCTTTTCTTGATAAAAACCCCTGAACACCTAGGTATAGAAGGAACATATCATAAAGTAAATGCCATCTACAATAAACCCACAGCCAGCATACTACTAAATGGACAGAAACTGGAAACATTTCCCCTGAAAACTGGAATAAGACACAGTTGCCCACTCTCTCCCCTCTTGTTCAACATTGTGTTGGAAGTACTAGCTAGGGCAATTAGACAAGAGAAGGAAATCAGGAGTGCCCAAATAGGAAAAGAGGAAGTTAGGTTATCCCTCTTTGCTGATGATACTATCCTATACCTTGAAAATCCAAGAGAATCTGTGGAAAGCCTTCCTTCACTGATACAGACTTTGACAATGTTCTGGGGTACAAAATAAATGTGCAGTCGCATAAATGACAGTTTATGCATAAATAAATATGCATAAATGACTGCTACATTCTTATACACCAACAACAAACAGGCAGAGAACCAATAAAAAGTACAATTCCATTTACAATAGCCACATACACACAAAAAAGGAATGCCTCATCATCTTCCTAACCAGAGAAGTGAAAGACCTTCACAATGAAAACTACAAAACGCTGCTCAAAGAAATCAAAGAAAACACAAACAAATGGAAATATATTCCATGCTTATGGATAGGAAGAATAAACATTGTTAAGATGTCCATCCTACCAAAGGTAATACCCATTACAGATTCAATGTAATACCCATTAAATTAATAACATCGTTCTTCTCAGATCTGAAAATGACAATACAGAAATTCATATGGAAACATAAATGAACACAAATAGCCAAAACAATCCTTAGCAAAAGAAACAAAGTGGGAGGTATCACACTTCCAGACTTTAAACTGAACTATACAACTACAATAATCAAAACAGTCTGGTATTGGTATAAGAACAGGCATAAGGATCAATGGAACAGTATAGAGATTCTGGAAGCAAAACCTCAATTTCTCAACCAACTCATCTTCAACAAATCCTCCACCAACAACCACTGGGGAGAAGAGAAGCTATTCAGTAAATGATACTGGAAAAACTAGCTAACCCCATGCAGATGATTGAAACAGGACCCCTAGCTATACCATACACAAAAATCAACTCTAAATGAATGAAATACTTAAATGTAAAGCCTCAAATTATAACAATCTTACAAACCCAGGAGACACTCTTATGGAAATTGGAGTAGGCATTCAATTCTTGATCAAAGCCCCAGATGTCTATACCATAAGAGATAAGCTAGATAGGTGGGACCTCCTTAAACTGAAAAGCTTCTGTAAAGCAAAAGAAACCATCAGGAGCTGAGAAGTCAGCCCACAGAATGGGAAAAAAGATCTGCCAACTGTATATCTGACAAAGACCTAACATCCAGGATCTACAAGGAACTCAAAGGTGCCAAAAAGAAAACAACAACAACAACAAAAAGTGGACAAAAGACATAAATAGACACTTCTCAAAAGAAGATATCTGGGAAGTCAACATACAACATGAAAAAGTGCTCAGCCTCACTCGTCATCAGAGAAATGCAAATCAAAACCAAACTGAGATACCACCTAATTCCAGTAAGAATGGCCATCATTAATAAAACAAACCACAGATGCTGGCAAGGATGCAGAGAAAAAGGAACACATCTACATTGCTGGTGAGAATGCAAATAAGTTCAATCTCTATAGAAAACAATGTGGCAATTTCTAAAAGAACCAAAAACTGACCTTCCATATGACCTAGCAATCCCCCTACTGGGAGAGTACCTGGAGGAATTTAAATCATTCTATAAAAAGATACCTGCACATGCATGTCTATTGCAGTGCTATTCACAATAGCAAAAACATGGAACCAACCATGCTGTTCATTGAAGCTGGACTGAATAAAAAAAATGGTACATATACAAAATGGAATATTATGAAGCCATAAAGGACACATATATGAACTTTATATCAGTTTGGATAGATTTAGAGTCTGTAATACTCAGTGATCTATCACAGAAAGAAAGAACAGAGTATCATATGTTCTCACTCATAAGTGGACCCTACACAATTACCATAATACTATAAGAAAGGGATTGGCAGTATCAGGATATTGCTGGTGAGCGGGTGGGGACACATCATCAATAAGGGTAACTGATCTGAAACCAGGCAAATTAGGGACCAAAGGAAGGCCCACACTTTACCTGTATGATGACCACTTGTATACCTAAGCCTGAATTTTACCCCACATCTTCAAAATATTAAAAAAAATAACATATATGACAATGATAATATAATAGATAACAATATTAACTTATATGGCAAAATATATAATTAAGTTAAGGATCATTCGATGAGGAGTTTATATTGGATTATTTGGTAGAGCCTAAATACAATCACACGCATTCTAAAAAGAGAGACAGAAGTTGATTTCACCAGCACAGTGCAGGTGACCTAAAGATGGAGCAGAGAAAGATGTGTTCACAAACTTAAGAATGTCAACGATCATATGAAGCTGGAATAAATAGAATCAGTCATCTGAAGCCTTTGACATGAGTATGAACCTCTCTCTACATCTTGATTTCGAATTCTGACCTCCAGAACTGAGAATATGTTTCTGTTGTTTAAGCCAACAAATTTGTAATGATAACAAATTTGTGATAACAACAAATTTGTAATAATTTGTCACAGCAGTCACAGGGATATAGAGATAGTTCAGATCTCTTCAGACTAGGTTATGAATAAGAATGGAAGCGTTAACCTAGCCTTATGCCTGGTGCCAAAACTAAGTGGATACTGCCTTATTCTAATTTCATGCAAACCATTATTAATCTCCTTTTCTTATAGGTATTAAAAGAATGAATCTTCTAGATCAATGGCTGCATAATATAATAGGATGTTCTAGCAAATGTGCCACATTTAGCGTGGTGGCTACAATTGGTGCTACTTGTTATTCGAATGCAATAGTCTACTGCCATCCTTCTGGGCCATACTGGTGTGAGGTAGACAGGTGAATTCAGTGAATAGAGGGAGACTGTTTCTCTGAGATAAAATATTAATCTTTCTTTAAAATACATTCTGAAGATATTTTAGAACACTTTAAAATTATAGAAACATTGAGGACTCAGTAAAGTTTGAGTTTTCACATATGCATAATGCCTCACGTATGAATATCAAACAAAGTAGTCTCACTGCCCTAAAAACTTTCTATGTTTTGCTTATTTGACCCCAAACCACTAATCAGTGATATTTTTTACTGTCTCAAATACCCTCACACTCAGTTTTCTCTATTATTAATGTCTCATATTAGTATGGTACATTGATTACAAAGAATAAAGCAAAATCAATACATTACTTCAGATGGAAGTTCATAATTTCTTTTTACTACTTTAGTTTTTCTGTAGTCTTTTTCTGCTCTGGGATCCCAAACCAAAATACCACCTGCCATTTACTTTTTTAGCGTTTTTTCTCAGAATGTCTTTGTTTTCGATGACCTTGACATAGTTGAGAAGTGCTACCCAGGTTTTTTGTAGGGCACCCTCTATTAAGGTCTCGTTGATGTTTCCTAATGATTAGATTGGGATTGTGGGTTTGGGGAGGAAGACCCATGAACAAGGTGCTATTTTCATCCCATTATATCAAGGAGCTACACCAGCATGATTGGTCACTGTTATTATGGACATTGATCATCTGGCTGAGGTAGCGTTTGTCAGGTGTTCCCACTGTGAGGGTCATCTTTTTTTTCCTCTTTCCATTCTGTACACTTTAGAAAGACGTGACTGTACAACCACACTTTGTAAATGTGAATTTATGCTTCTTGATCTTGGGACACAATATCTATTTCAACAACTTAGAATTTTCCTGCGAGAGATTTGTATCTTCTTTCCTATTTATGTATTTTAATAATTTATTGACCAGTCACAGTGCCTCAGCCTGTAATCCCAGCACTTTGGGAGGCTGAGGTGAGAAGATTGCCTGAGCCTGGGGGTTCGAAACCAGCCTGGGCAACTTGGTGAGATCTCGTCTCTGCAATAAATCACATAAAAAGAAACTTGCCAGGTGTGGTGGTGTGCATCTGTAGTTCCAGTTACTTGAAGGCTGAGGTGGAAGGATCGCCTAAGACCAGCAGGTCGAGGCTGTGATAACTATGAGTGTGCCAGCCTGGGTCACAAGAGTGAGACTCCAACTCAAAAAAATTTTTTTCGTTTAGGCCAATGTAGCTTCATGGATATGTATTTTATATGTTAGATGATAAGTCAAAATCATTTTAGTGTTTCGCTCAAAGGTACCATCTTTGGTCATCAGGAGCTCTTTCAGCTGACTCCAGTTCCTGACATCTGATATACTCACATTAATGTAAGTTTTCTGTTTTCTTTTTTTGTGTGTGGGATGTTTCCTTCTCTTTTTTTTCTTTCATTTCCTTCCTTCCTTCCTTCCTTCCTGTACTATAAGACGCTCCCTCTTCATCTTGTATATTTCCTGCCCTAGTCTATAATTAGTCATTTCCCCAAAGACCCCTTTTTGCCTTTATTTAAACATGGTATTAGAAACTACAACCTGGATCCTAGGATTGTTACTAGAGTATCATTGCTCCTAGGCATTCTCAACCTATTGAGCAAGAAAATACATGTGCATGAGTACCAATCTGTTCATATTTTCTTACCTATAAATATTTCCATATGTAGTCATCTGCATCTATATTCAGCTAAACATGAGTTCATACTGATGTCTCCAACTTTAATCCATTACCCCATAAATATTCCAGCCTTCTCCCTCGGCTTATCTATAAATTACCACCTCAACAGTGAGAAACCTGGCTTCCAGCATCTGCCAGTCATTGTCTTAATTGTTCAATTCCAGTACACATGTGGAACTGAATCAGACTTGATAACCTGTACCCCTGTGGGAAGCAACCTTATCAACTAGAATACAGGCTTATGTGTAGTTCTTTTTTGCTTCAGTCTTACATCTTCTGTACAATATGCAAGTTATGTAGTTCAGTACTTTCCCTCTAATTCGCTTCACAAAGGTGGTTTATATATCTGTAATACAGTAAGATTTCTATGTCACATTGTCACATTTCTCATTTCTTCCTGGGATTCCCAACCATATAAATATATAGCATAAAGTTTATTTTTGTTGTGTAAATTCTATGGATTTTGGCATATACATAATGTCACATGTGCATCATTAGAGTATCAAACAAAATAGTTTCACTATAAGTATTTTATTATATCTATTACTGTTAGTAATAGCACACTGAGTACCAGTATTTATGTTTTGTTATTAATTTTGACCCCCTCCACCCTTCAGCTTTGTGCCTGATGAAACTGAGTTAGTTTATGGTCATAGGTCAGGTTTCTGCAACCAGCTTGCAATCATCCTGCCAAGATCTCTTATTGTCTTATTTTCCAGGGATTTTGAGCCTCCTTCAGAGTGAAAGTGATGACTTTCCTTAGTCTGGTCACATTTACATTTTCAAGCACGCATTTCTTAGTTCCTGTTATTTTAATAGCCTTCTTCCTTACCTTCTAGTGTTGAAATTTTCCCCAAATTTTGACAGATTTAATTTACCTGTGAGCTATCACCCAGAAATCAGTTAAATGTATTTAATATCAGTTTTTACTCCTCTGGTTAGTAGAATGATTATACAAGTAAAAGAAATACATGCATTATTTACACACTGTATTGATAATTGCTTAATGATGCTTAATGGTCACCTTTGCCTTTTCTATTGTATATGTATATATTAGATATTTTATTATGTTTAACAATGTCTTGTTCCATTAATAGCTTTGTTTTATACCTATTTTAATGCTAGAGGGATGTAAAGAGAATATGTATTGAAGATGACTGTTTAATCATTTATTCAAAGCTTTATATTGAACATCCCTAGAGTGTTCAATATGCTCAATGGAAGTATTGTCTGAGCCCAGAAGGTCAAGGCTATGGTGAGCTGTGATCATGCCACTGCACTCCTGCCTGGAAGACAGAGTGAGACCTCGACTAACACACACACACACACACACACACACACAAAATGTTGAATTGATGACTAAACTCAGGCATATTGCTAGGCACACTGGTGAAGAAAATGATTTTTTTTTTTTTTGAGTTGGAGTCTCACTCTGTCGCCCAGACTGGAGTGCGGTGGACGCTCCCGGCCACTGCAGCCTCGACCTGCTGGGCTCCGGCGATCCTTCCGCCTCAGCCTTCCGAGTAGCTGGAATTACAGGCATGCGCTACCACGCCCGGCTGATTTTTTGATTTATTGTAGAGATGAGGTCTCGCTGCCCAGGCGGGTCTCGAACACGCGGGCTTAGGCAATCCACTCACCTCAGCCTCCCAAAGGCGCGGGATTACAGGCTGAGCCACCGAGCCCCGGCTGAACAAAATTATTTACTCTCTGATTCTATGAAACTATTTTTCTAGTGAGAAAAATGGATATTAACTAAAGAATAAAATAAATAATTGTGTATTTATAAATAAGTTTTGTGAAGAAAACAATAGGTACTAGAAATGTAAAATAATATAAGAATCAAGTGAGGACACCTGCATATATGGAGTGCTCAAGAAAGGATCTCTTTAGAGGTGACCTGATTTGTCACTCCTTAATGCCAAAGGGAAAATTTAAAATGATGGTCCTTCTCCCAGTCTCCTATAAATAGTTGATTGTAACATAAAAAGTTTTCAGCTGAGTGCAGTGGCTCACACCAGTAATCCCAGCACTGTGGGAGGCTTCAGTGGGAGGATCGCTTGATCTCAGAAGTTTGAGACCAGCTTGGGTGACATAGAGAGAACTTGTCTCTAAAAAAAAAATCAAAAGATTAGTCAGGCATGGTGACACACATTTGTTGTCCCGTTACTCAGGAGGCTGATGGAAGGACTGCCTGAGCCCAGGAAGTTGAGGCTGTGGTGAGCCATGATCATGACACTGCACTCCAGCCTGGGCAACACAGTGAGACTCTGACTCAAAAAGAAAAGAAAAAATATACGTTGTTGGATTGATGACTACGCATCTGAGAGTCTGAGAGCCTACTGCTGAAAACACTGAGCAGAAACTAATGACATAAGGAGTAAATCCTATGCTCCAGAAGCTTATAATCTTTGTAAATTCTCTATTTATTTATGTTCTGATATAAAATTTTTTTTTTAATTTACCTTTTTCTCTCTCTTTCCCCTTTTCATTGTTTAATTTGTACATTATCACTAATAACCTGAAATCTAAACACTTTTTGGTTATGATATCAACCTCTCTGGTCTCCTAAAAGGGAAGTCATCAATTAATATTTCTTCTTTCAGACATCCAGACAATCTAAACTTATTCTTTATTTTTGTGGAAAAGAGTTTTAATTTATATGATATGCAATATAATTTCAGAAATGAAAGTCAATGATCAAGAGGGTGAGGTAATAAAGTTTGACTCTATTTTTTTATAAAGCATCTGGCAGAGTTTATTGTACATAAAAAGTGACCCCAAAAGGTGGATATTTGTTTTCCCAACTCAAAGAAGGACGTGTAAGAGGCTTTATATGATTTGGTATTGTATAATTTGTTGGCTTATCTCTTTACAGTCTCCTTTGCTTATACTTAGTGCTATAGTTATCCTGTCCTACTTTTAGGATTTCTGTCTTTGCAGACAGAGTTTGTTCTTTCTGACATAACTTCTCTTGCTTTTTCTTCACAAATCGTTATCCCTGCATGAACTTTGGAGTTCACAGACCCACATTTGCAGCCAAATTGTGAGGAAGCCTTGGGCAATTTATATAGATTACCTTTGTCTTAGATTTTTTGTTTGTAATATGTAAATATGGATGCCTAATTTTCAGCAATAATGTAAGAATCAGAAATCATCTGTTGAATATCTTGCGCATAAGAGGCAATCAACAAATGGGAGTTATAAATATTTATAGTAAAAATTAACATTTAATTCAATATTCACCTTAGTGAGAACATATCATGTTGTAAAGTCTGATGGTTTTAATTTTGAATGTCAGCTCTATTCCCTAAACTATTTATGCCTCTATTTTCTCATCTGAAAACAGGTCTAATAATTTTTGTTTCATAAATGTATAGTGAGCATTAAATAAGAAAATGAATGTAAGTTGAATAATGGTAGATCTAAACTATAATAAATAATAATTTTGAGTATCAATATTAAAAGTACTGATAGCATTATCATATTATTTAATTATTTTCAAATTTGTCCTATCTCCTACTTACAGAATGAGTTGATTTGGATAGAACTCTTTTAATATAGGCAAATTTATGTGACAGTGTTAGAGCAGGTAATATTAATATATTTGACCAAGGGTTTCAGGATTACAAATCTTTTGAATGATTTATTCCATCTAAATGGGAGAAATTTATCTACATGGAATGATACTGTCAAAAAGTATGTTTTTACTTACCAAAATTTTGGTCATAAATAACTTACAGAACTCTAATAAACCAGGCTAGACTGCAATAAGAAATACTTTTGCTTAGGCATGGTAGTCTAGTGGCAGAAAGTTATAACAGGCTGAAAAACAAACTCTCGATCAGTAGTTGAGATATGCCACAATGAAGGCCATGCTGTTACTCATTCTTCACTGCTGTGGGAAGCAGTCCTTAATGAAGGAAGAAACATTTTAATTCTCTCTTCCTAATGTGTCCCATATTGAAACTAGAACAGAATATCCGTCTAAGGATTCATAAGAAGGTATGTAAAGAGTCCTCCTCATAAATAAAGATTGGAAGAGAATATCTCTGTATAGACTCTACTTTTAATGGGTTGTGTATAGACATGACTGCACATTAGATTTCCCTGGAGTCATAGAAAATATATTTACAGTTGATCCTCTATATCTGTGGCTTCTGCATCCATGAATACCCATGGATTCAATCAACTGTGGATCAAAAATATTCAGAAAATAAAAATTGTATCTGTACTGAACATATATAGACTTTTTTTCTTGTCATTATTTTTTAAACAATACAGTGTGGTACTATTTCCATAACTTTTACATTGTATTAGGTATTACAAATAATCTAGTGATGATTTAAAGTATACAGTAAGTTCCCTGCATACAAACCTTCAAGTTTCAAACTTTCAAAATTGTAGATGTGTGCTTGCATGTCCAATCATGTATGTTAGTTCACGTGACTGGCATACATTGTCATGTGCGTGCATCCTCTACATTGTTGTGCTTTTGTGTACTTTACTGTACAGTACTGTATACAGGACAGTAGTACAGTATCTTTACTTCAAGCCTAGGATATCCAGAAGCAAGCGTAAAAATAGTGGTGGTATAGCTGGTACTATATATAACAGATTGTGTTAGTTGGGTACCTAGGCTAACTTTATTGGACTTAGAAACAAATTGGACTTACGGATTTGCTCTTGGGACAGAAGTCGTTGGTATATAGGGTACTTACTATACAAGATGTGTGTAGGTTGTATGGAAATACTATGTCATTTTATTTCAGGGACTAGAGCATTCATGGATTTTGGCATTTTAGGGATGCTGGAACCAATTTCTCATGGATGATGAAGAACATCTGTATGAAATAAAAATATTCATACCTTAGCTTTGCACACAAAATAATTCAAATCGTATCTGTATAACTGTGGCTTATGCTGTGGGGTATTTAAAACGTTCCTTTCTGTGATTCTAATGTGAAGCCAGGGTTGGGAATTACAACCTAACTCTTCCACTTCACAGCAAAAGCTTATTTTGTATTACGGTAATGAATGCATTCTCATTAGCTGCCTAATCATAGAGTCACCATAGTATTTTTATTGTCTTTCAATGAGGTAAGAGGTAGAGCTGAGAGAGAAAATCCTTGGGTTTTCCTCAATGGTACCTTGTAGATATCAATAAATGTTTGCTAAGTAGATAATTTTTAGAAAGTGAATCAAATTGTAAGATTTAGAAAGAGAAAGAGTTTGGTAAAAAGGTGATCATTTGAATCAGAGTCATGCCAGTGAATAATGTCAAAGCAATGTAATGGAAGGTTATTTGTTCTAAGAAATGTACTAAGATCTTTTCAGTTGAGCCAATTATACAACTATGCAAACAAAGAATAAGACAAAATAAATAGGAAAAGCTTTTCAAGGCCTGTACCAAAAAGACTTCACAAATAGGAGTGGCATGAGGTTCAAAAATATTGAAATTGACAACACCACCTTGAAAATATCAGTCTTCTTTGTCTCATTGCTGATGTGTTCTGGGTATTGCTATATACATGCTTCACTTTGATTTTAAATTCCAGGAGTCAGAAGGCATTTCTTTATCATTTCTTTTCTCTTTTTTTGCATCCTAATACATAGCAATGAGCATTGCTTATGCTATGTGGAATTTAATGGTATTGTTGAGCACCTAACTAAAACTTAAACAATGATTTATGAAAGGACATACATGGAGTCAATATACTCAATGAGCAACCATTTTAACATTGCCTAGATCTGTCATGTTTCTCTAGCAGTTCACTTTACTCTTTAATCATTAACCAAGGACAGAACTGGTTTCTCAGAGGTAGCCATCCATAATTGCTTTACAACCCCCACCCCAACTTGTTTAGTAAACAAGTTAACCTAATCAGCTCTTCATGACCTTCATGACACAGACCCCATCAACTTTTCAACTGTCATGAGATTAACCCACACATCTGTCTGCTGTCCATCACCTGATGTCAGTACCTGTGCATACCTACCCCTTCGTGATGATGTGGAGCAGACCATCAGTCAATCGCCATAATGATTTTCTCCTGTCAAAGGGAAAGTTTAATAAAGGATTTGACATCTAGCAGCTGGCCACCATTGCTTTGCTAAGCTATGGTCTGACCATGTGGCTCCTTGAGCTATGGTCTTTATTTTTCCTAAGCTTTGGCACCCTCCTCCACCTTGTGGAGGTGAATCTCCTCTCTCTCTCATTTACTTTCCAAATAAACTATACTTTCCAATCTAACTTCTGTGCAATTCTTTGTGTCTTTCTCGTGGCACCAGGTTATGAACCAGACAGCCCCCAGTGGGTCTGACCTAACATTTGGAGGCCCTGCTAGGATATATTTTTAACCTAACAGTTTAGTAGAGCCTGTTAGTAAAAAAGAAAAAAACAATCAAGACTAAATGTTTAGGACTTTGATTATTGAAGTTGAATAAAAACAGTAACAAATGAATAATTTTCCCTATAATGTCTTACTAAATCAATATTTTTCTGTCATCTCCAGCAGCATAAAACTCATAACCAGTCCTTCTCATTTTCTATACTCTAACCATACTGGTAATCCTTCTGTTTCTCAAAAGTGCCATATTTCTCATTTTAGTTGAAGTTTGTCAAAGAAAATTTGCGCTGGATAGAGTTAAACAGGCAAAAGAGACTTTATTTAAGACTCTTGCAAAAGTGGACAGAGACTGTTGTAATACAGGAGAGATATTGAACTCAACTCAACTGAAATAAAAAAAAGAGGATTTGTAAAGTTGGAGTGAGCTAAAGGAAAAGTACTAAAGGACATTAGGTGAGAGGTGGTCAATGTGTTTGTTTGCTGATTATTCCTACTTAAGTTAGGCTTTTTTCCTTCCATAGAGACTGTGAGATAGGATGATGTCTTCACTGAAGTTTCTTTACAAAGAGATGACTGAGACGTCCCTGAGAAAAACATCCTTGTTTGGAAAACAGGCAAGAAGCTAGGAGAGGATTTACATGTCAAAGGGGCAGAGAAAGAATTTGCAATTTTGTGTTTGCTAAAGTAAATGCTCTAAGAAATGGGAGTGGGATCTAGAATCAGTAGGAAGCCTGTCAAATGTTTAATCAAGCTGAGTGGAATATTAAGGCCATCATGGTTAGTTTTGAATACTTTTGTCTCCTTCAAATACATTTTTCCTTTCACTTGACTAACTCCCAGTTCATTTTCAGGTTTCACTTTATATGTCATTTCCCAAGATTTTCTGTGATTTCCAAAGTTAGTCTAGCTCCTATGAAAGTTGCAGATAGCAGGATGAAATCACTTTGTCATACTCAGACAAAACAGGGTTGGGAAGTACAAGAAAGAGGGGCCTTATGCTTATATGACTGAAATAAGAACTGTTTCCAAGAACCAGGTAAAAACCCACAAGAAACTTCTTCAGATCCTTCATGCATCTCCTGCTTTGCATGGCTTGCAAGTTTTACATGCATAAATATATTTCTATGGCAATGTTCATCAGGACTACAGTAATTCAGACAAGATGCTCTTGTAAGGACTCTTGGCCAGTGACAGCATCTCCACCGATGACTAGATGACAACACTGGCTATGAACCTCTGGAAGTAGTGAAATCTGGGTCTAAGTAGCATATGTGAGCCTCTCCCTTTCGCCAATAAAAGGCTCCCTTGATCCTTCCTTCACCAAATGGAAGTTGTAGTTTGCCATTCCATGCATTCCAGTTATATTCCGCATTTCCCATTCCCAAACAAACTCAACATATCTAAAGATGTTTTTCACTACAATGCTTTTGGATTGACACTCCCCAGTAATACTTTTCCAGCATACATTTTCATTTGTTTTGTAACCCTCATCATATTATAACTGATTGGTTGCTATCACCATGAGATAACAAGGCAAAAAGTATGCCTTCCTTAATCTCCCTGTAATTTGAGGGCTTAGTCAATTGCCTAGTATATTGCAGTTGTTCAGAAAAGCAATAAGAAAAGTATGCAAAAAATGCATTCCCTGATTCTGTGACCAAGAGCTAGAGTGATTATTAACTATTTGCCTGGTTTATGCATGGTGTTCTGGGCATCCTAAAAACTTAACATTGGTCCCACTTCATTTTACTCTCAGAAGGGTACTAGTGTGGTCTATATGTTATATAGTTCTTCTAACATAGATTTTACCTGGTCAGAGACTTTTTATGTGACAAGAAATTAATGCCCATTCAAATCAAGAATTGCTGTAATAAAGCCAATAATATATAGTGAGATAGGGTTTTCCCTAATATGGCTGCTCTTGCAGAAATCCTGAGCCCTTGAAATGCAGAGTATTTGCTAAGTAAAAGTGAGTACTAAACTCCTTCTGACTATCAAGAGTATACTACCATTGTTATTCTGAGAGCATGTCCAGATAAAAAATGCTGATCATTCTAGGTAGGAGAAGGTTAAAAAAAATTAATTAGCTATGAGTACAGGAGGGACAGCAGAGACTTTCAGTGGAAAAAAATACCTATGAGTATAGCAAGTTCAGGTGCATTTTGGCTAATTGCAGAAACCTAAGGTTATCCAATATGATAGGTAATGGTTGTGGAAAATGATGCTCAAAAAACAGATAAGATTGGGGTAAAAAAGAATAATGTTATTTCGGACAATCTTTTAATTCATTCGAAGGATGGTGGTGATGGAGGTGATGGGGACAAGGCTTAACACTACAGCACTGAAGATTAGGAAGTACCTGACTGGGCTTTGGTGTTGCTGCTAAGGGAACCAGGATTAAAGCCCGAGTTGCAGTCCATAGGAACTAGATTTCTGGGCAAGGGAAAGGAAGAACACATTGCAAGATAGGAGAGAGAGGTACAATAAATCCTTTGCTTCATCATTTTCTACATCTAGAGCTGCTGATTTATTCTGTTTCTAGACTGGCTGAAACCATAGTAAAGTTAAAACTGCATTTGGACAACATGAATAACTCCAGATAGAATAAACTTGGGAAAGCAGCATCTTATTCTTTCCGAAGATTCTGTTGGAAGATTTTTTCAGAATGTTTTACAGAAACCCTACTTCTATTCTATGCCTCATAGGTAGATTTATTTTTGGCAATATTATATCCTGAAAAAGTCTGTATCTAAATTATCTGTTGTGCAATGATTAAATCAGATGTTCTTTTAATTGCCTCTATCTTGGGATTCAAGGATATTTTCTGAGTGTGGTAACTCAGGCCATGAAAAAGAAGAGCTCCCATCTGCTCTCAGCTGCTCTCATCTGCCTACTTAAAGGAGAGAAATGTCCCTGAAGTAGTACCGGCTAACTAGCTCACAAACAAGAACTCTGAATATATGTTCTTCCAGATTTTCTTCTATATATGAATGATGTTACTTGTGTATTTTTTTCCCAAAAATCTGTCTTGTTGATTGGCAAAACAGGTTATCAAAGTAGAATTGCAAAGATATATGCATTTGCTGATCCTATTTCTTACATTAAAACTTAAAAAAATTTAAATTTTCATTACCTAAAAACTTATGTAACAGCACCGAAACCTGGGGCTTCTATTCTTTCAGTACATCATCCAAGGTCTTGGACTTTATTTGATAAAAGGGGCATGATGTCATTGAACATTAATAATGGTCTAATTTCTAGATAAAAAGAAGAATACATACATTAGAAAAATAATGGAGTCTATATTAAATATTGCTCTAGACCTCAGAGCTATTACTCACCACATTCCACTTGTTTGAATATGACCTCCATGACTCTTTCATTGTACTGAATCCTGATCACCCATTATGCAAAGCATAATTGCAACACAGGGAAGTAAAATAATATTAATCAGGGATAACATTGCAATGGACTTTGACCCACAGGTATAAATCTAATAAATGTGTAGGTTTTTTTTTCATAACATAATGAGTTCTTCCTTATATCATAACTTATGGGACCAATGTGAACTCATAATACGAATATTTAAGGCAATTACTGAGACAGATAAAGAATGATTGTGTATTTTAAATTTCTTAATCATGTTAATACCACAAATTAAAGGTATACATCAAGACACATCCATTAAAGCCTGTCAGTCTTATTCCTCCAGAATAATTTGATGAGAGTAAAAGTAGAGGAAATCAGATAAAATTAAGGGAAGAGAATGTTAGGCTGACTATTAGAAAAGCAGTATCCAAATGATTAAATCAGGCGGTTTGTGAAACAGTCAATTAGGTGAAGTGGTTAGAAGTGCTATCTCTTAGGCCATAAAAATAGACTGCACTAGGCATTTTACCAGAAGGAAGCACTCTTTAACGCCTTGACTAGATAAACATGGGTCATCAAATTCCCTGAGTTCAAACAACCCTATCATCTCTCTGCTTCTTCCTTTCTGGCGTCTATTCATCATTTATTCAGTAATCTAAACTTAGATATTTGCCAATCCACATTGCTTCTGTTCTGAGTCTGTTAATTTTAGTGCTATAAGTACTAAAGTAATAATTTAAGTAAACCCACACAATCACAAATATATTCTTTGGAGAAAATTGTGCATTCGATCCACTTAATTGATAAACATAACATCTACTGAGAGGTAAAACAGTGAAACAATTGATTAACAAGACCTTGGTTATCATCCAGAAGTATTTTCGTTCTCTCATATTGTTTTTCTATTATTATCCGTTTTTGGTGGCTCAATATATAACTTTTTTTCTGCAGATTCAAGTTATTTTTTAACGCCTGATATAAAATAATTTTCTAAATGTATTGCTGAGGAAAAGATAAAAATCTAGATATCTAATAACCTGATAATTACACTTTCTGCTGGGAATCAGGACTGGGAATTTTGGATATAGGATAAATTGGGGCTTATTTTTCACTGAATAATCTCATAAACTTTGAAACCTTTATCACATGCATATATTATCTTACAACTATATCAGAAATAATATCCAATTATAAATAAATGGAAAAAAATCCTTTAAAAGGCAAACCAAAAGAAAGAGTTTTAGAAAAAAATATATCCACAAAGTCATAGGACACTCAAGAATTTTATTTCTAGATACAACACAGAAACAAAACTGGCTGTGAACAATTGAAATTGAAAATCTCAGAAGACTTGGATATTTCTAATAAAAATGCTTTTAAGCAACAGCTGTTACCACTATTCTTGCTGGCAATTCACTAAGTAGAACATCAATATCTAAAGCTAACTCTAATATCTTAAGAATTTGAAAACGTAGGTTGTGCTTATAAATATTGTGGATTAAGTGTAACTCAGTTTCTCAAAAGCATTCGCTTTTGTTTCTTTGTGTGTGACTGCTGAGGATGTCTGTCAAAGTGGCGAGTATTTTTCCATTTAACCCTCTTCATCGTTATCATGTTCCTTGTCCACTCAATTTGGAAAGACAATGTCCAGGGTCATATTTATAAATGTTACAGATTTGCCTTAAGAATAATAAATGGCAATTGACCTTGGCCCATGGCTACCACTTTTCAAGTCCATTTCCCTTCTATGTGCTTGAATGTGATATTGACATATTTGGTTTTGCTCTCTCTACATTTACTTTTATTTCCTTGTGTTTTGAGTGAGGGAAATCTTTAGTGATATCCAGTGTATAAAACAAATGGAGGCCTTGAGGGACATTTAGGAAGTGTATTGAAAAAGAATGAGTGAAGGGAGCTTTCAAGGATTACTCATGGGGCATTTTATCTATAATTTTGCTTGAAGCACTCAGCATAACATCTCACATCTGTTAGGTGCTTAATCAACCTCTTTGAATAAATGAATAATCCTTAATTATTAATTTGTTCTAACAATGTACTTATATAATGTCAGATATGCAATCAACTCTTCAAGATTGCAAGAAAACTTTTTTGGAGGCTGTTATCCTTCTCTTGTTGATGTTACATGTCATGGACCAACCAAAGAAGTAAGAGAAAGGAGAGACAAGATGCTATTATGTAGAATCAGAAAGTTGCACCAATGGCTTCTTCCAAATTTCTCTTTCTCTACTCCCTTCCATGATTTTGATTTACTGACAATTATTCTTGCCACATAACCACATGCTACCAACCTTTACCATTTTGCCTGTGACTTTGCTACCCAAAGCATTGAATAAAACCATCATCTATCCATGAAGACCTGATACCGACCCATTCATCACCTGCTTATCTTCTAGAATAAATTGTGCCTAATTTTAATCCACTAACACCTGCTCATCTTGGGTAATGCCATGTGTGAAACTTTGGTTTTCTTTTAGCTTCTTTTATTTCTGTCTTTAAATTATTGCCCACATTTTTCAAAACTTCACTGTGTAACAAACTGTACAAAAATTTTTGGCGATATGTAAGAGAAAAGGGCCTGTATATCACTGAAACTTAACAGATCACCTGAAAAACAAACATTCAAAATGTTCTTGGTGAATAGGTCAACACTTGTGAAAATTTTCTGTCATCTTATAATTTTAGGCTCTTCTCTCTGCAACTATAGACACAAGGTGACATACCCTGTATATGGTGTATATGCTTAGTAACAACTAGCAGAGATCTCTGTTTCCCGTCAGAGATTTGATTGCCCAAATGAAGTAAACAGCTTTCTGCCATGTTCAAGTCTTCCACATATATATTCTCAGGGACAGGCACTGGCTTAAGGATGTCACTCTACTTAGTTGGCCTCCAGCGTTTCCAACACAATGGCTCCCTCCAGTGTTCAATACTTGGCACTTTATTGCCAAGAGTTTGAGTGTAGAGTTCCTAGACCTGAACTTTTGACTTCTAAAGATTGGTACTCAGTCTGCATTACTGTTTCTGCTGCCATCAATATAAGGGAATTTTTAAAAAGAAAAAATTTCAAGCCGGGCTCGGTGGTTCAGCCTGTAAACCCGCGCCTTTGGGAGGCTGAGGTGAGTGGATTGCCTGAGCCCGCGGGTTCGAGACCCGCCTGGGCAGCGAGACCTCATCTCTACAATAAATCAAAAAATCAGCCGGGCGTGGTAGCGCGCGCCTGTAGTTCCGGCTACTTGGAAGGCTGAGGCGGAAGGATCGCCGGAGCCCAGCAGGTCGAGGCTGCAGTGGCCGGGAGCGGCCACTGCACTCCAGTCTGGGCGACAGAGTGAGACTCCAACTCAAAAAAAAAAAAAAGAAAAAATTTTGTAAGAATCCTATGCTTTCCATTCCAAAAATACGAGAAATGCTGAGTTCTCATTTTGTGTGTAGCTTCGGGTGATGTCTACATATGTCTTCTTTCAAACTTGGCAGGAAGCACAGAGAGATAACTTGGCCCCCCTCGTAGCCAAGAGATGTAATGTAGGTCAAATAATCAGTTCTTCAAATGGCAACAAACAGCCTGATATTTATTTTTCTGTGCTTCAATTTAGTAGTCATTGACCGATGTGGTTAAGTATTGTTGTCAGTTTGTAATGGGAATCTACAGCTAGTTACATCATCATGTTTGGCTCCTCTTCCTAAACCTCACTTTCTACCCAACTGTGAATATTACTCTAATATTTCAAAGAGCTTACAAAGGTTTTGGTTTGTAAAGTATTCAGGGGTATGGGAGGAACTTTTCAGTAAAACATCAATGTCACTATGAACTCCCACTCTCTACTTCAGCATTTAAACTTAATTAACCTCAGTATGAAAATGGAGGCATGAAAGTACCTGTCACCTCCTTATCAGAATTGCTAAACTGACTAAGAAACATAATCACATTGCAGGCTAATTAACCTGACTGCTAGTTGGCAGGTGCAGAACAGGTATGCTGCCAGGAAGCTTTGGAATCATAGTAAAGTATAACACTTCATTATGTTTTCCACTGGGGTCATTAACCATCAGGCCAAATCAGTGAGAATGAAAAGTTCAACTTTCTGACGTATTCAGGCCACAGTCAAGAATGTCACACTTCTCATTGCCATACCCCAGCAAATCCATGAAGGTTATTTGAGGTATTGAACATAGTCTACTAGGAGTTTGCTTGTCCCTTATCTGAAATAATATCTTTAGATATTTGCTCCTTATGACAACTAATCTCTGGCCAACATATTTCCTGGGAGCGATTGAAGGATTTTTGCATTCAATCTGACCCTGACACATTTTGAATTTTATCACACTAAGTGCTGGAATTGTTTGGGATTTGAAACAGAACTAACACCACCTATAATCAAGTAAACAAAAATAAATGTATTGCTTCACATTAGCCAGGTATGGTTAAATCCCAGAGTTCAAAGGGAGATTATCAGGATCTTCTGACTCTACTTAGTTTTATTCTCAAAAGTCTGGCAAATGTAGTCTTCCCGGAGTCATCTTTAGAATTTATAATATTTAAAGAAAAGTAATTTCTTCATTAAAGTTTATATTAAGCTCTGTAAAACTATACTGACATGGCTTGTCTTGGTCATGGCCTCAGCCATGAAAATCATAGCATCTGTGAGAAGGAGACTGAGTAGAAGCCAGGAACATAGACACATCACTCTAACAAGGGAGGTG
Source organism: Carlito syrichta (assembly GCF_000164805.1). Lineage (NCBI taxonomy): Eukaryota > Metazoa > Chordata > Mammalia > Primates > Tarsiidae > Carlito > Carlito syrichta. The sequence goes on along the minus strand of NW_007257133.1, from coordinate 242,593 downwards.
GAACCTTTGATTAAGGTAGGAATGTGTTCCTTCAGTGTCAAATCATGGAGGAAGATTTGTCTACCAGCATGTCTTATTCCCAATTCTCCAATTCCAAACACAGTAGTATTCTGGTGGTGAAATAGTGACAGCAAATTACTGCATAATGAACATTTGTATAATGTTCTCCCCCCTCTCTCCCTCCCTCTCTCTCTTCCTTTCTTTCAAGTTGAAGCCCAGGCTGAAGTGCAGTGGCACCATCATGGTTCACTGCAGCCTCAACCTCCTGTGCTCAGGACTACAGGCATGTGCCATCATGTCTGGCTAAGTTTCTGAGTGTTTTTGCTTTGTTTTAGTTTTTGTAGAGACAAAGTCTCACTATGTTGCCCAGACTGCTCTCAAACTCCTGGGCTCAAGCAATCCTCTTGCCTTAGCCTCCCAAAGTTCTGGGATTAAAGCCTTGAGTCACCAGGCTCAGCCTAGAACATCTGTTTTAACAGCAAACATAGCTTTCACCCCATGCCCTTTACCTTGCGCTGTATAGAGCAATAATTGTAAGTTTCTTCAAATTGCTAAAGAGAAATCTAACTAGTATAAGAATTTATTTCATAACTCAGAGTGGGAGATTGAATGAAAGTCATTTTCTACCTTTCCATCAGAGGAAAAAAATAATAAAGATACCAACTCTTGTTTGATGCAGAAGGAAACTTCCAGTACCATCTGACATAAAGGAGTTTTCAACTCAGTGGTCAGTTTTTATGTGCCTGTTCCCCTTGTTTAGTGGTTTTATATACTCCTTGGTCCTGGACTGTGAACTCAGTCAATACCTACGTGCTGTGATGCATTTTGCCCTAGTTGAACGACTCAGAAAAGGTATGAATTTCTGAAGTGGTATATTGATTCCTATGGTTAGTCTATTGTTCAAGGGTACAAGGGTTTTTATTTTATTTTTTATTTTAAAGATGTGGGAGACAATTCAGGGTTAGGTATACAAATGTTCACTATGCAGGTACCTTGTTGATGATGTGTGCCAGCCCCTGGCAGTTTCCTACTACTGCCAATCCCTTTCTTATAGTATTATGATAATTGTTCATGGTCCACTTATAAGTGAGAACATGTGGTACTCAGCTCTTTGTCTCTGATAGATCACTCAGTATTATAGACTCTAAGACCACTGAAGTTGCTGCAAAGTTCAGGATTTTGTCCTTCTTTATGGCTGCATAATATGCCTTCATTTGTACTTACCATATTTTTTCATCAAGTCCTCTTTTGAGGGGAAGCGCTGTTGGTTCTATGTTTTTGCTATTGTGAATAATGCTGCAATAAACATGCATGTACAGGTATCTTTTTCATAGAGTGATTTGAGTTCCTCCAAGTATATTCCCAGTAGAGGGATCGTGAGATCATATGAAAAGTCGATTTTTAGGTCTTTTAGGAATCCCCACACTGTTTTCCACGGAGATTTTACCAGTTTATACTCCCACCAATAGTGTAGAAGTGTTCCCTTTTTGCCGCATCTGTTGTTTTTTGAGTTATTGATGATGGCCATCCTGACTGGAGTTAGGTGGTATCTCAGTGTGGTTTTAATTTGCATTTCTTTGATGACTAGCGAGGCTGAACTTTTTTTCATGTATCTGTTGGCTGCTCATATGTCTTCTTTTGAGAAGTGTTTACAAGGGTTTTAAAAGCAGAAGTTGCAAAGTCAAATGCTGTTAGGGATCATTGGGTAGTGAAAATGGGTAAAGCAGCCCTGATGTAATAGAGTAGGAAGGGATAAGAATTGTAGTAAACTTAAGACCCCAGTCCATGTCTGAAAGATCACCTTCCATTTACTACAACTCATTGGTCATATGGAGAAATGCAGACCAAGTCGTGCCAGTTATCCTACTTCTTAAGATATGCCATGTAACTCTGTATTTTAAGTAAAATACCTCCCAAATTAAAATACTCTGAGTCAATTCCAACAAATCTGAAAGTTGGATCCAGGCTGGAGCTGCCCACTTGAGAACCCACGGCCCTTTAAAAATTATTTAGAGTCTTGTGGAGTTTCTGCTAAGTAAAACTACAGGATTCTACCCTGCTTTATTGAGAGTTAGGGGAAATTAAGTCTCTGTCCTGATGGCATCTTTTGGAGGTGCAGTTGTCACTATTCACTGTCATCCATAAATGAGCCCAAGGCTATAGTGAAAGTCTTGTGCCAAGGCTTTCGCAAAGGTTTTCTGAGGCTTGGTTTTTGTTGTCTCGTATTACTTGCATTTAAAAATTTGAGTCTGAGAATTGACAACCTCTTTCTGCCTGGTTTTTCCTTTTAAAGTACTTCCTTTGTTAATTGTTCTTCCATCACCCTATTCACAATCTATTTCAGCAACTGCAGGCCTGCCACTCCCAACAGAACAGGCAGGATACTTTGGGATTAATCCTCTTTCCACTCCACCCTTTCATTGCAGAGAGGAGATAAGATACTGCCTTTATTAAACAGTTTATTCGACCAAGTTAGAATCTGAAGGCTAAGATTTAGTACTAAAAAAAAAAAATGCACAGATTCATGGTCAAAAGCCAAATTCCTTCTATCGATTCTCTACCAATTTGATTTTATTTTAAAAACTTCCATTATTCTATTTCTAATTAATGAAGGCCCAGAGGACTCTAAGTAGCTGTTTATATAGGGTCCTTTAGTAATATTTTGAAACAAGAGAAATGTAAAACTAGTTGGTGTAACAGTATCGGTTTCTAGAGTCCAACTAGGTTGTCGTGACATTTGCTATATTCTCTATTTCCTAATCTTTGGTTCTCTGAAGCTAAGTTTATATCTCTGCAGCTGGATATCTCCAAGGGATCTCCTTGATTCAGTAACTCACTTTCCCTGCCTTTCCTTTCACCATCCATGCCTGATTCTCCCTTAATTCTGTGGACTCACAGCTGAAAGAATGGAATACTCATCAACTGTTTTGGCTCCCTATAAAGCACAGTGATTGAACAATCTTAGCTAGCCACCTTCTGTGCCATAAAAGATGGTTGAGATTGCATTTCCCCATGAATTTTGTGAAACACTTATTTTGTGAAGTTAATAGAGCAGGTCTTTAACCTATGTTTTTCTCTAAACTTTATGTGAACTCTAAAATGAAAGTATTATCTCTATTTGAAAGTGAAGACACCACAAATCATAAAGGTTAAGCATCTGTGGGATTATTTAGGTCTTCAATAAACTGACTTTTTCTTCCCAGGCACTCAGGTCACTACAGTTCTCAGATCCCCTGCATTTAGGAGTAGGTATACAACTGAGATATAGCCAGCAGAATGTGATTAAAAGTGATGTCGCTACTGTCAATAGACAATATCTTGGACGTACCTTTTATAGCACATATCACTTTATCCTAAGCCTATTCCTATGCCCTATATACTCTAAACCATATTTCTTTTCCTGGGTTTCTACCAGAAACCCAGGAGATTGCATACTTTTATGTATATATGACTTTGTAATTATTTTTTATTCTGCAGTAAATGTAAAATGGAGAAATACATTTAGATTGTCTTAGAATGATTGATTGAATTTATACTTTTATGCTCAATATAGACATTTGCCCTTAAATAATTGTTTTAGCTTAAACTGCACTCAGAACTTTGTTTTTGGCAAGTGCAGCTCATCAGGCTAATTGGTATCTTCCACGTGTATCTTAACACATCTTACATACCTCATGCCAATCACATCTCTACAAATAATAAATTAGTTCTATGATAATAAGTGCCATTCATTTCACTGGATTTCAGAATATTGCACCACTTTCTGTATGGAGCAAACATGAAAATAATAATACTTCATAGTAACTAAGTGTTCCCTATAGATTTCAAAGTCAGTTGTGAATAATGTTAATTATAAAGTCATACTCAATGAATTTTCACAGTTTATCTGCCTCTCTGTGGAGTGTTGCAATTGACAGTAGATTTTCTAGAAATTGATTTTAATATGTAAATAAGGCATGTTAGTGTGATTTAACATGCCATGTAAGATAATGAAATTAATGGATAGAAAGAGATTTTTACATTTAAATAATAAAGCAATGCATAGAAAGAGATTTTTACATTTAAATAATAAAGCAATGCATTGGTATTTTCCAAGTGAATACTTCACTTTACTTTCGATGTTTATTCATTATACTACTGGTTCTCTTCTACAAAAGGTATGAATATTACAACATATCATTTCCTACCTTTCTCTCAGATTAATTTTTCATAGTGGATTAAATTTGTAAATGATTAAGTGTGCAAAGATAATATCAAGAGTTTCAGATAATAAAATAAAGTTCTAAGAAGTTCATTGGAAAATTAATATTAAAATTTAAGGTTGATTACAAGCCTTTTGGAGCTTCAAGCAGAAGGACTTTTGAAACAATGATTGAATTCTGGAACTATTTAGATAGCTGAGTAATTTAAGAAATGTTTCACTTAAAATCTTTACAAATGTATCCCTCAATGATTACCTAAAATGACCTAGATATGTCCCATTATTTCATTAGAACCTCAAAACAAACTAGAAAATTCTAAGATCACTAGGTTACTATACAAAGAATCTGTCATGACACTCTACAGCTATGCTCTTCACTGTTATAAAAGGCCATAGCTTGTAAGTAATTTTTCTCTGGAGTAATCTTTCTATGATGTACTTTGACATTTTTGAATTAAACTAGAAATAATGTAGAAATCTCCCTTCTCCAGTAATATTACAGCATTGTGATTTTCATACCATAATTTCAGTTTGGTTCTGAATATTTGTAACTCAAATTTAAGCAAATTAGGCAAAATAGGCAAAGGGTATAGACACCTAAACTGTATGATTGCCAAAGAAAAGTTCTGGTTAGCCATTTACTTTAGTGGGTCAACTGGAATCTGAGACCCCAAGGTCTGACAGCCTCCAACTATAAGTAAAAGTCTTCCAGTTGCTATTTTGTAAGGATGTAGCTTTTTTTTCTCTTCTTTTTTTTTGGAGTCGGAGTCTCAACCTGCTGGGCTCAGGTGATCCTTCTGCCTCAGCCTTCCAAGTAGCTGGAACTACAGGTGCGCTACCATGCCCGGCTAATTTTTTCACTTATTGTAGAGACAAGGTCTCACCAAGTTACCCAGTTTGATCTTGAACCTGTGGTTCTCAGGCAGTCTTCTCACTTCAGCCTTCCAAAGTGCTGGGATTACGGGCTTGAGCCACTGCACCCAGCCTGTAAGGATGTGTTGAGACTAAAATAAATGATATTTTTTCCATTGAAATCTTAATACTGGTCTCCAGGTGCTGTTCTGGAGATTCTTTTCTGAGAACCCTAACTCCTCTAGATACTGGCTGGGGGAAATCATAAAGGGTGAAAATTGTATTTCCTATGAGAAAAAAATGTTCTTAATAGAGGTAGCAATTCTATAGAGAATTCTGTCTTACCTTGCTTGGTGGACTACGCACTATTTGGGACCACATTTAGAATTTGGAACTGCAACTTCCAAATTCACGCACAAGGGAAAAGAACTTGAAGTATTATAAACAAAGAGTATAGGACTAAAGAGTTCATGGAAGGGGAAGGTTTCTTGAAGAAGCAAATAATGCAATGCTTGACTACGGCAGATGAGAGCAGTTAAAGCATCAATTGAAATGTATGCTTTCTATAAGAATGTCTACCACCACTAGAAAATGTGACCTTGGATGAGGGACAGGGCAGCAATGTAATAGTACTAAGGTCTGAAGGTTTGTGTCTCCCCTCCTCAAGTTCAAATGTGAAACCTAATCCCAAACGTGATGGTTTCAAGAGGGGATGCCTTTGGGAGGTGATTGGATAATGGAGAAAGAGTCCTCATCAATGGAATGAGTGCCCTTACAAGAAGCCCCAGAGAGCTGCCCTGCTCCTTTACCATGGGAAGTCGCAGTGAGAGACAACTGTTATGAACGAGCAATTGGGCTCTCACTAGACACAGAATCTGCTGGTGACTTGGTCTTCGACTTCACAGCTACCAGAATTGTAAGAAATAAATTTATGCTTTGTATGAGCTATCTGATTTACGGTATTTTGTTAGAGCTCAAATGAACTAAGGCAAAATGAATTTGCAAAAGCAAACAAATGAAACAAAACAAAACCTGAAAAGTTTTAAATTGAATCAACTTTTTTCAGACTAGTAAACTTGAGAATATTATGCAAATATTATCAATCTCAGTTATTTCAGGATAGAAAGCAGTGCCAATTTTACACATTGTGGGAGTGGAAATAGTAAATATCCTAAATTATAGAAGAAGGGTGTTTAGGTTGTTGCTTCTTGCTTTTTGTTAGTTATTCAAATATTTAATCCAAACCATGCTTCCAGTTCTATTCAGGGCATTTTATCCATAGCATCCTATAAACTTAGGAAAGAAAAAAATTTACTCTAAGCAATCAGATAAAGAAGAGGATTATATATTACCTAAATTATGTATTTTAATAGTATTGTTTGCTTGAGGCTTTAGCGGTGAGAAGATTCTTTGAATTGTAGATTTGATTTCCTTTATCCCATGGAAGTTTTGTTGAGTTTTTCATTGCTATATGAAAATTAATTGAATGTCATGTTGTTGCAAAATAACTTGAACCTTATGTTACAAAACAATGTGTATTTAGCCCATGTGTACCAAGTATACCCCAAATTCTAAAAACAAAAGTTTGTTATTTTTAATTTTAGAAGTGGGATCCTGAGTTTATTGTATTTATCAATTTTTCATGATTGAAAGCAATAGAGTTCCAGAAAACAGTTTTTTAAACTCACATAATGGTTTTGTAGACAATTTGCTTTCTTTTTGCCATATTCACATTATCAAAATATAAACCTCAGGCACTCACTTAACTACCAGAAATGACAGTGTGCTATTCCTCAAAGAAATTGTATTAATAGCTGTACAAATCAGAACTGTACCACACCAGCCAAAAATCAGTACATTGTGAAGAGAGCACTGTGGGTTCTCATGAACCATATATCACAGTTTACCACAGTGGAAACTTTGGTGACATTGGAAGATACTGTATTCAGACCCTTGATGACAGCTGGCCTTATATTTATGGCTACCTGCAAAGTCCGTTACACTCAGTGATTTGCTCTAAAAAACAATTTGAAAATGAATGTCAGACATGATAATAATTTCTGTATTAAAAGACTACTGACAATTGGTTGAGAAAGGAGAAATTTTCCTTTCTAGAACGTACTAACAGTAATATTTACACATAAAAATAACAACTGCTTAATACAATTCTGCACACATGGTTTACTAAACTTACTTAAATATCAGAAGCTATTTTCAGGAGAAAATCTACTACACTTGACTATTGATATTGTTATGTACATTTCTTTAAGTTTTAAGAATATATGTTACCATTGGGAAATAGTATTATGTATAGCATGACAATTAATATTTGTATACACACATTACAAATATTGACCACTTTCTTTAGTTCAAAAGTAAAACAATTAGTTAAACAAAGTTTATATGACAGAATTAAGTTTGGTTTCAAATATTAAAAGTGTTTTACCTGAAGGAATATAAATCGCTTTATAAAAAAGACACCTGTGCACAAATGTTTGTTGACTCATTATTCACAACAGCAAAAGTGTGCCTATGGAAAGTGGACTGGTTAGAAAAAATGTAGTACGTTCACATGATGGAATATTATGCAGTCATAAAGAAGAACAAAATTATGGGTTTGGCAGGAAATTGGATGGTGTTGGAGACCATCACACTAAGTGAGCTATCATAGAAACAAAGAACTAAATACCGAGTGTTCTCACTCCTAAGGTAGTCCTAACACTGATCACATTAGCACAAGGGAGGGATCAATAATTTCTGGGTACTTCTAAGGGATAGAAGGTGGGGAGAGTGTTGGGGGACACGTGGCAACACAAAAGGTACCTGGTCCACTACCTGGGGGAGTGAGGGCCAGTTAGAGGTTCAGACTTCACTAGCACGCAGCCTACTTATGTAGTTAACTCCCACTCCTACCCCACTCTCTATAATTAAAAAAAAAGATCATTAACTCTTGACTCATTTGTACAATAGCAGTCCTAATATGCCTTCCAAAAGTCTTTGTATTCAAATACAAATCTAAGATGGTCATCAAAAGTCGTAAATAAAAGAATCAGGAAGCAGTTGATAAAAAAGTAACGTGTTGCGGAAGTCAGCCTCAGGCACAATTAGGAAGATATCAGAGTGAAGTGAAATTTTATTTCTTTTGATGTGATATTAATACATTAGAGTGTGATACTGATTAAAACTAGAATTTTAAAGATTTTCTTACTTCTAGAGTGGTACTCCAAGAAGTTGGTAATAAATTAGGCTATGGTGTACTTGTGGAAATAAGTTTCCGGCAGTAGACCTCAGAGGAAGTGTGTGTGTGTGTGTGTGTGTGTGTGTGTGTGTGTGTGTGTGTGTGTGTGTGTGCGCTGACAGAGGAAGGCGTTGATTTAGAAAATCTTCTCTAAATGTGTTTCTGTTTTCCTTCACATAGCCTTCTAATATATCTGAAGACATAGTAAGTATGGAGACCCTTATAACGAGAGCACCACACAGTTAACTGATTTAGAGCTGCATAGTGTGCTATTTTTGTTTAATACATCATCAGACTTTCCCACTGAGATTCAATCATTGTATGGGTGGGTACATTCTATCTCAATATCTTAACACACTGCTTGTATGGTAATTGCGTGTAATGTATCGTGATTGCTTAATAAATTCTTATTATTTACTTTAAAGTTCTTAAATAAATCTTGGAAAAACAAAATATATATATTTTTTCTATTAGGTAAGTGTGGTTAATTTTGATAATAATCTGAGGCTCAGAGATATTTTACATTTCTAAAATTTTGTTTTGATCAAATCTTTATGAAGCTATTCACATATTTATTTCAGGATTGTTTACTATTTCACAGTAAATGGTAAGATTGTTCTTTTTTTCTTTTTTTGAGTCAGGAGTCTCACTTTGTCACCCAGGCTGGAATGTAGTGACCCAATTACGGTTCACTGCAAACTCGACCTCCTGAGCTCAGGCAATCCCTACATCTCAACCTCTTGAGTATCTGGGACTACAGGTGTGCATCACCTAATTTTTTGCATTTGAGGAGAGGAGGGCTTGCTATGTTGCATAGGCTGTTCTCAAACTCCAGGACATCAGCAATCCTCCCACCTTGGCCTCTAAAAGTACTGGGATTACAGGCATGAGCCTTGGCTCCTGGCCATAATTTTTCTTCAAGTCTTCAAGTGCACATACATATTTCAAGAATCCTAGTAATAATTCTATGCTTTATGACACTGTAGTTGCTGTATTACTGTGTCCTATAACTCATGATTTTAACAATATTATTCTTATTAATATACTAAGGCTTGTTCAGTTTTCCCGTCTGAGAATAAGCTTTCTTAAGAAAAATGACCTATTATTTATATTATTTGTTTCATCTCTAATGGACTAATATAATCCTGATTTATTTATGGTGATATGGTTTCTTGCCTGACTGACGATTTTAACAAAATATTTATTTCTGTCTTCATTGTGTATTACCTGAGACTCTATTATGTCAATCACTATTCTAGGTTTGGAAAAAATTTCCTTTGTTGCTTAAAGAAGAGGCAGTAAGTACATTTTAAAATACATAAATTAGTAACAGGTAGTAAAAATACTGTACTAAAACCAAAACAGAAAGAAAGGTAGTAAAATAAAGGTTGGTGAAGTTAAAATTAAAACTCTATTTGTGGTTATTTGAAATTGGGGAATGGAATAAAAAATAGGAAATAATATTATGAATTTTCAGGTAAATTATACCGTATTTTAAAAAAATATTTTATGTTGAAGAGTGGTTAACTTTTATGCGCAGATAATATATGTTGTCTTAAAATTCTTCATAGGCTTCCATTTCTAATAAAGTGACTAAGCAAGTCTTTCTAAACCTCCTGTTGGAAATAGATAAACAATGCCAAATAAAATATTATAAAACAGTCGAAAGAGTATCAAAGAGCTAAAATAATAATGGAGAGCTTACAAACAAACCTGAATTCAAAAATGTGACCACAAAGACTATTTACTTGTCATTGAGCAGAGACGGAAAAACAAAAAAAAAGAAGTTAGAAAAGAAAGTTGTCCTCAAGAAATTGGCAGTTGCCAGAGAACTTCAAACTCTGATTAACTTAGGCAATTAAATTGATACCAAACCAGTTGTATTCCCCAATACCGGGTATATGTAAATAGGAGGAAAAAAACTTCAGTCCTAGGCCTTAGAAAACCTTCACATATAATTTTCAGCCAAAGATAAATAGACATAAAATAAGTCTGTTACCAAGAGGTAAATTCAACAGACAAAAGCAGAGGGCAGAAAAACAATTGCTTATACTTTATATATTGTATTTATTAACCATATTAGAAAATATTCATACTCCTCCTGTTAAAAAAGACAAATTTAATAATATTTGCAGAATCAGAAAATTATGAAAATTGTCATAAGAAATTTTAAAGTGAAAATTTAGGAATTATAAACATAGTTGACAATTTATAAAAAGCTCATGGAACATATCTGGCAATAGATTGAGTGGACCAAAAAAAAAAAAGAATAAGTTGGCTTGTGCTACCAGGTAGGATGAATTAGTTAATTTTGGACCAATGCATCCATGCCATGAACTTATTAAATTAACCCCACACCCTTCTTCTATGCTTAACAGAGTAAAGAACAAATCCCTTTCCTTAGAAGTTATATCATCTGAACTTTCTGTTTTCTAAAAATAAACACTGTCTAAAAATAATCTAGAATTACTAGACTTCCATCTTAATTATTTCACTCTAGTTCAAATTATTCTTCTATTTTGTCACTGCTAGTATCTTGATTCTAATAGAATCTTGAGATAAACTAAAAGATTAATCATATTCACACAAATAAGAGACATTACCACAAATCAAGGTTTACTAATTTCAAGAATAAAAGTCTTTTTGGTTGTAGTAGAAGTGGGGAGAGCCCCAGGCCCACCAACACAGCTTTTCAGCTATTCTCTGGTCACATTAGCATGTAGTCTGGCCTGGATTAATCATTGAGGTCACCAAATATGAGCAGGGGGACCTAAAAATCTAGACTTGATTCATTAAAAAATTGTGTATTTATTCTTATAGGTTTAAACTTCAATCACCTTCAAAGTACTCTCCATTTGCTGCATATACCCATTGAGATGCTTTTTTCACAGCTCAAAACTGTTTTTGAACTCGTCAATTTTGATGCTTTTAGGGCTTCTGTCATTTTTTGTTTCACCTCTTCCATATTGGCAAAATGTGTTCCTCTGTGTATGTTTTTCATCCTGAAAAACAAGCAAAAAAAAAAGTCATTCAGAGAAAGCAGGTGATTAGGGATGGTGGGGCACAAGGGTCATGCTATTTTTGGTCAAAAACTGAGCATTCAGTGTGGTGTGGGCAGGTGCGCTCATAAATCACCCATCATAAAATGAGCAAATGTGTTGAAAGACTCTCCAAAAATATTTACTGAAGCCGAGTGCAGCTTCTCACAACAATGTTAGCTGGTACACTGAGGCTGATGGTTTTCTAGAAACTCACGTAGCAGGGGAAGCCTGTGTTATAAGGTGCCTGCCCTTCAAAAGATAATTCTGTTGTTTGTTTTTTTTGGAGGGGTTCCCCTTTGTATGCTTGCACTTACATAGCATACTAAAAGGAGACTTTTTTCATGCAATGTTTTTACTTTATACTTAGATACTTAGTTAACATATGTGATATTGTGATAAGTCAATTGAGTAAACATGGAAAAAGGATCTTGGCCCTATAACTCCAACTATATAAAAAATCTAATTTCTGATGGATTTCCGATGTAAATGAACATAAGAAAGAAAATAAAGAACTTTTAGAGAAAAATAAAGATAATTGTAAGAGATACCACTATAGATCCTCCCAGATGGTGTAACTAAAAATGACTGAAGCACCAATATCTATCCAAAATCAAAGCCTTCATATGAAAATGGGAAAAGTATCATTTGGTAAAAATTTTTTAGGAAAACTTTTTAGGCAGGAACCACTAATACTACCGATAATCTATGATTGAGCAATTCTAGTACTAAGTATATACTCAACAGAAATGTGTGTGTGTGTCTGTGGGTGTGTTTCTCTCTATTTGTGTCTTAAATTTCTTTCACAAGAATGGCTATAACCCTAGATCTGTCCAGTGGGGCTTTAGGGAATGAGTTATGTCCTTTCATGGGATACGTTTTCTTCTAGTAGAAGATCTAATGCCTAAGTGTCCAACTCATGACTAGTTGTTCCTACTGGCAGAAACTTGTTCCTACTGGTAGATACCTGTTGGCTTTTGTTTGATCTATGTCCAGCATATTCCTAAGATATGCATTCTCTAAGAGAGCCCTGATTAGGAGCAAGGTTATGTCCATTGTAGTGGTCAGATAAGATCAATAGGAGACAACTCAACAGAACGCATATAATGACAGAAGTGTCTTATCATATGCAGATCCCAGAAAGGAGAGGTAAGCAGACATTTCAGGGACAACGGGCAGTGAGGAGCTGTCTGGAACACACATGATCAACCAACAAGTAAGGAGCAAGAGAGAGGGGAAGCTGTGAGCTGAAGACTTTCCTGGTGTAAAGGGCAATATGAAAACAGATTTCCTGCAGAGAGTTTTAATTGTTGAGTTTAGAGCAAGCAGTCGAGAACTCTGTGGAGGCACATGCTGTTACTGAGAGGTGGTCACTGTGGTATATATGCAGCCCTTGCAGTGGTTGGGTATCAGTGGGACAAGCTGTTAGTTGTATCTACCTTTCCCTTAGGGAAATAGTTACCAGGAGACTATTGCATAGGCAAATATTTGGACTGACTATATTTAACAGCTGGGAAGAGGCAGAGAAATGAAAACTATGTCAAAGGTGACTATGTCCTGCTTCTGATATGAGAAAGTCTAACATATTCAAAATGGATGCCAAGGCATCATAAATAATAAATTCTCTACTGTGTGTGTGTGTGTGTGTGTGTGTGTGTGCGCGCATGCACATGTGTGTATATGATAACATGTCTGCTAGAATGTTAATAGCAGCATTATTTATAAAAAGAAAACACTTAAATCTCCTAAAATGTGCATCAAGAGTGTAGTAGATAAGAAATATTCTCATTGTGGAATAATCAATAGAAGTGAGAGTGAATGATACACAACTGTACTTGGCAATATAAAGTAATCTCACTCAGGTAATGCTGAATGAAAGAAGTCAGATACAATAGAAAGCATACTGTTTATTCATATTTATATAAATAAAGAATCTAAAATATGTTAGTAGGAACCTTGATAGTACTTATGCTTGAGGAGGACATTATGATTGAATGAGAGCATGAACAGGTTTCTAGGCTTCTGGTAATACTCTTCTTGATCTGAATGACTGTTACGTGATTGTGTTCAGTTGATCATTATTTGTTTATTGATCTGTACACTTATCATAGACATATTTTATTATTGTTAGATTTGTAAATATAAAAGGTAAACGAAGAAAATATAATCATTAGCCTGGGATATAGAATGCAAAATATTTGGAATGCTTCCTTGAGAAACAAAAAAATTAGAAATTTCATATGACAGATTAAAGAAACTATGTAGAAAATGACACGTTTCAATATCTGCTTAATTAGTCTCCCCTAAAAGAACAAAAGAATGACAAAAAAGCAATATATGGGAAGATAATGGCTGAGAGTTTTCAGATACTAATTTACACATTCAAGAAGCCCAGAAAATCTTGTGCAAAACCTATGAAAGATAATTACAAATAAAAGAGTGAAACTTCCATAATTCAAAACAAAAAGACGCACAAGATTAATAGAGCATATACATTTCACACTAGTATGGGAATCCAATGAAATAATAATGCATTAACCCAAATTAAGTCGAGAAAGGAGAAAAAAATGAAATAAAGCAGCATAAATAGAAGGCATTAAAAAATAGAATACTACTTCCAGATATAAAAGTAATTATGTTGAATCTATATGGATTTATTATTCCAGATCAAAGTCAAAATTATTGAACAGGTGGACAAGGAACCATACTGTGTTTACAATAGCAAATATAAAGTATAAGTAGAACATTTCCCATGCAAAAATGTCACAAAGATTGATCATAGAAATGATAACCAAAGAAAAGTTGACAAATTGATGTTTAAAACTAAATAAATCATTAGAAATAGAGTAGCTTCATGATGCTAAAATGTTTCAACACCAGAAATACATATTTTTAAATTGATAAATGTATAATAACAAAAATTCACAGAACTATAGAAAAAAAGAAAAATCCATATATTTGTAGATTTAATGTTCCTCATTCAGCAAATGATGGAATAAGTGAATACATTATATATAACATAGTTGGGATATCTACGACTTGAACAGCATGATTCCTAAACTAGAACTAAGAAACTACAGAGTAGACATTATTGCTAAGACTCCATAATAGTTACAAAAATCATAATACATTTTTCTTAAATCAAATCTCAACCATTGTGAAAGAAATTAAATCACTCTGAGCATGCAATTAAAATACAATTAAGCTAAAATTCAAAGCAAAACAGATAAATAGAAAACCGTATAACTTTGAAAATTAAGCAATATATTTCTAAATTACTTATTGGTCAATGAGTGGGGGAAAAAAAACCTCAATATTCCTTAGAAAACATTTTGAATTGTAGTAATAGCACAATTCAAATGTGGGATACAATCACTGTATATGCAAGGTGAAATTTGCTATTAAAAATGACTGTGCCGGGCTCGGTGGCTCAGCCTGTAATCCCGCGCCTTTGGGAGGCTGAGATGAGTGGATTGCCTGAGCCCGCGGGTTCGAGACCCGCCTGGGCAGTGAGACCTCATCTCTGCAATAAATCAAAAAGTCAGCCGGGCGTGGTAGCGCATGCCTGTAATTCCGGCTACTTGGAAGGCTGAGGCGGAAGGATCGCCGGAGCCCAGCAGGTCGAGGCTGCGGTGGCCGGGAGCGGCCACTGCACTCCAGTCTGGACGACAGAGTGAGACTCCAACTCAAAAAAAAAAAAAAAAAAAATGACTGTAAGTATGAAACATAAATTAAGCCAGCATTTCTCTAAAAATAAATAAGATAGAAAATCAGATTGAAACAAAACAAAACCAAAAAACTCTGAATTATTTTATTAACATAATAAACAAGAAAAAACGTTGTCAAATTTCTCAAAGAAAATGCCAGACTCTAATAATGACTTCACTGGAAATTTCTAACAAGCACTCAAGAAAAAAAATGGTTGCAGAATTAAACAAATACAGATTAGGAACATGTTTCAAGTCATTTTATAAGGATAACATAGCCTTCCTTTCAAAACTCAACAAGAACATTGCAAGTAATGCAAAATTATTGAGCAATAATTATAAACAGTAATGATATGCTATAATTATATATTATATATGACATTATATATAGAATAATCATAGTCTATACTATACATAGAACATATGCATTTTATGTTATATATATTCTATATAATATAAATAATTACTACATATACATGTATTATGTATTATATATAAAAAGCTAGATATTTTATACATATAAGTAGATGGATATATGTGTACTTGTATATATAAGCATTATATATATACATAATCATACTATATATACTACACTATCGACAGAATAGAAAAAGACATTTGATAAAATTCAACATACATTTTTGATGCAAAGTATTCAAAAAAGGATTATAAATGGATTTCTTCAATTTGGTAAAGATTATATAAAAAATTTTCAGAAAACATCATTCTGGGAGAATTATTGGAAATTTTTTCTCTGAGATCAAGGAAGCCAAAATAATTTCAGTGGACACCACATCCATCAATAATTGCTGTAGAGGACTTTGACTAGCAGAGAAAGACAAGGAAAATAAGTGAACACGTAAGGACAGAAAAGGAAAAAAACTGTGATTGCTAGCAGATGATTGAATAATGCAAGCAGAAACTAAAAAATTTCTACAGATACATTGTAGGACTAAGATGAAATTTTTACAAGTAGTTTGGGGCTTTTTCTACCTACTCCTGTAGATAATAATCTTCAATTTTAGATGCTAAGATTTCGGAACTTTACTATCTCATTTCTTTCAAAGCATCCACTACCCTTTCACAGCTTGGGTCCCATTCTTGTTTGGAGACCTGCAGTGAGAAACACAGTAGCTCTGTTATAATTTTTTTCTCTTCCAGATCCTCTCTTGCTATCTTCCAGCTTCTTTTAGGATGCTTTCTTTATTTTTGATTTTCTGGAGCTTGAAAATGATATGCCTATATGTGATTTTATTGTTGTTGCAGGGTTTTTTTTGTTTGTTTTGTTTTTGGCGTTTATACTGATTGGTGTACTCTGAACTTTCTGCATTCTGTGGTTCAGTGTGTGACATTGGTCTGACATTCTCAGTCATGATTCTTTAAAATATTGTATAAATTAGATATATTTTGTTAGAGTTTTAACAAAGTATTTCATTTGGGGGAATGCTAATGTAAATGATATTTTTAAAAAAAAATTTTTAATTACACTTTTTTTTTTCTTTTTTGAGTTGGAGTCTCACTCTGTTGCCCAGATTGGAGTGCAGTGGCCACTCCCGACCACCGTAGCCTCGACCTGCTGGGCTCCGGCGATCCTTCCACCTCAGCCTTCCAAGTAGCTGAAACTACAGGCGCGCACTACCATGCCCGCTAATTTTTTGACTTATTGTAGAGATGAGGTCTAGCCTGCCCAGGCGGGTCTCGAACCCGCGGGCTCAGGCAATCCACTCACCTCAGCCTCCCAAAGGCACGGGATTACAGGCTGAGCCACCGAGCCCGACTTACACTTGTTTTTTTATTATAAAGATGTGGGGTACAATTTAGGGTTAGGTATACAAACATTTATTATGCAGGTACCCTTGTTGATGAGGTGTTTCCCTCCTTCCCCAGCAGTTTCCCTCAACTGCCAATCCCTTTCTTATTGTATTGTAATTGTTTCAGTTCCACTTATGAGTGAGAACATATGGTACTCTGTTCTTTGTTTCTGTGATAGATCACTGAGTATGATTGACTCTAAATCCATCCAAATTGCTGTGAAGTCCATGTTTGTCCTTCTTTATGGCTGAGTAATAGTCCATTGTGTATATGTACCACAATTCTTTTTATCCAGTCCAGCTTCGATGGGCAGCATGGTTGGTTCCATGTTTTTGCTATTGTAAATAGAGTTGCAACAAACATGCGTTTGCAGGGATCTTTTTTGTAGAATGATTTGAGTTCCTCCGGGTATATTTCCAATAAGAGAATTGCTGGGTCTTATGGAAGGTCAAATTCTAGTTATTTCAGAAATCTCCACATTGTCTTCCAAAGAAGTTGCACTAGTTTGCATTCCCACCAGCAGTGTAGAAGCGTTCCTTTTTTCTCTGCATCCTTGCCAGCATCAATTGTTGTTTGTTTTATTAATGATGGCCATTCTTACTAGGGTTAGGTGGTATCTCAGTGTGGTTTTGATTTGCATTTCTCTGATGATAAGTGAGGCTGAGCACTTTTTCATGTGTCTGTTGGTTGCCTGTATATCTTCTTTTGAGAAGTGTCTCTTCATGTCTTTTGCCCACTTTTTAATGGGACTGTTATTTTTAATTACACTTATTTATTGCTGTATATAGAATAGTGTTTGACTTTTATGTATTGAATTTATATTCTGCAGTCTTGCTATAATCGCTTAGTAGTTCCAGTTACTTTTTTCTTTTTTGACAATTCTTCTGGGTTTTCTACATAGACAATGGCATCATCTACAAACACAGATAGTTTTATGTCTTCTTTCCTGATCAGTATTTTATACTTATTCTTTTTTGTCTTATATAATTAGCTAAAAATTATAACATATGCTCTTTATTACTGTATTTTATTTTATTCTTTCTTTCTTTCTTTCTTTCTTTCTTTCTTTCTTTCTTTCTTTCTTTCTTTCTTTCTTTCTTTCTTTCTTTCTTTCTTTCTTCTAGTCAGAGTCTCAATCTGTTGCCCAGGCTAGAGTGCAGTGGCACACTCACCGCCACCCCAGTGTCGACCTACTGGGCTCTTGCAATCCTTCCACTTCAGCCTTCCAAGTAGCTGGAACTACAGGCATGCACTACCATGCCTGGCTTATATTTTGATTTATAGTAGAGGTCTTGACAAGTTGTCCGGGCTGGTATCAAATCATAAGCTCAGGCAATCCACTCGCCTTGGCCTCCCAAAGTGTTGGGATTACAGGCTGAGCCATCAAGCACAGTTGATTTTGATTTTTACTATTTTAAACATATTCTGCATGTGTGGAAGTGGAAGTACAATGGGAGACCCCCCTAAAACCATACATTTATTAAAAATTGTACATCTATTCATACATGTGTAAATTTCAGTCACCTTCAACATACTCTCTGATTGAGATGCCTTTTGCATTTCTCAAAACAATTTTTGAATTCGTCAACTTGGATACCTTTTAGTGCTTCTGCCTTTTTTTTGTTTGTTTGTTTCACCACTTCCATTTTAGCAAAATGTTTTTCTTTGAGGATGTTTTCCATTGGGGAAACAAAAAAAGTTCCTCTGGGTGAGATTGGGTGAATAGGGAAGGTAGGGCACAAGGGTCATACCGTTTTTGTTTAAAAACTGCTCAACATTCAGCAAGGTGTGGACAGGTGCACTCGTAAATCACCCATCATGAAATGTTGAAAGACTCTCCCCCAAAAAATTTCACTAAAGCCAAACACAGTCTCTCACAACAATGCTAGTTGGTACACTGGTGCGATGGGTCCCTAGAACACTTACCTAGTGGGGGAAGCCCATGCTACAAGGGGCCTGCCCTCCAAAGGAGAATTCCATTTTGGGGGATGTTTGTCCTCATACATGAGAAATCTCAGTGTTTTCCACTCAAATTTTCTGTGAACCTAAAACTGCTATATAAAAAAAAAAAGTTAAAAAAAAGTAAGTAAAAAGAAGTATTTGTATGCTAATAAAAAATGAAACAATGTATGAAATTAAAACGATGTACAAAATTCAACTATTCATGATCAGGGATACCTACTTAGAGAAATATAAGCTAAAGAAACAAATGGAAATAATTACTAAAAAAGTTGGCAATGATTAATTTTGATGGGGCCTGTTATTAGGAAGAGGCATACAGAAAACTTCTGGGATGGCTAGCAGGACCTGCGTGGCAGTTGAAAGAGGGTTTTTCTTACAATAATTCATTAAGGTATCCATATGTTTTATGTCACGTACTATATCTGTGTTTTACTAAACTAAAACAAAACTAAGATCCAAAAGTTAAACCTTTGAGCAAACAAACATCTCAATCTTCATAATATAACTTGGTTTTCAAGTCATAGCTGTTGTCTGTATCTCAGTGTTCCCAGATGATGAACAAAGTCTTTAAGATTTTAGTTGGGTCAATAAAGACAAAAAACAAACAAATAATAATAAATTTTAAAACCCTGTTCTTTCTTCCTAAAGAACCAATTGAGACAGGAGATGATGAGAAGGAGGAGAGATAGTGATCAAAATATTACATCTATTACTGATAATCTGATAGGAGAAAATAATTAGTTGATGACCAAGTGAGTTTACTAATACTTCACTGTGAATCCACAGTGATATCCACCCCTGGAGCCTGCAGGGCATAAAGTTCTGTGACTTTATGACATGAAGAAACCATTCATATATACATTCAGAAGACAGATTTGATCTGTAAAGAAAGGATTGATGGAATTGAACATATTTTTATTATATTATATTTTATTTTGAAACTGATCAGTAAAGGAAAGATGTGAAAAGGGATAGGGGAAGGGAATATTTACTTTACTCTAGTAAACATTTCTTATTATGGAAATAGGAGACCAGGAGGAGGGATGTTTCATGGAAAATAATATAGCCTTTGTACATATAAACTGTAGTATATTTAACATCCTGCTGTCTCCTTTGATAGACATTTGTTTATTTCTAGTTTTTCCACCAGAATAAGCAGCATTTTAATCATGCCCCTGTGCATATATGTCTTTGTGCCTGCCTGTGAAAAATGTTCTTTTTAGAAAAAATAAAAGAAATTATTGGTTTAGAAACCATGGCCAATAAAACTGAACAAGACACTGTTTTAAATTTAAGATGTAATGCTGTGAAGAATTTTATTTCAGATTCAGTCTTGTCTAGCAAGGAGTCATGTGTAAAATAATTTCAGGTAACACATTTTAGAAAATCAAGCAACCTGAGTATTTGATAGAGATTCTGTTTTTCTCACATAGCATATACTCAGGAGTAGATTAAACAGTCAGTGCATCCACTAAAGTGAAGAAATGGGATTAGGTTTCTCAGCTATCACCATTCTCTAAGCTTTTTCTGCAGTCTCCCAGATCAGTGTGCCAGTTGACCAAAGCTCTCTAGTTGATTAGCTTCTCACTATAGCATCTCATCTTCTGATAAGTTTTTATTAGCTTTTCTATTCCACAGCGCACAGTGCAACCAGACACATATGCCAGCATGTTTTTTTTCCTTTGTGTATACAGCTGTCTGTTGATGAAAAACAAATGAGTATACTACAAGATGTCTTTCTTCTCTATTATTTATCTTGTCATCACATTTTCCTGATAGAAAGAGGGCTAAGGTGATCTATAACAGATTAAGAGGGAAAAAAAAAAAAGAATAGGTTGTAAAATGACCACCATTGTCAGAGTGCCAAATGTACCCCTTGAATGTTCTGCAATAATATTGGTCAACAAGGGGGTAAAACTTGAGTGACTGCTTTCTCTTTGTTCACAAATACAAATCTTTGCATCTTTATAATTTGTTCTGTCTCAGTCTAAACAATCTTCATGCAGTACGCATTCTTAGGTTGGGAAAATTCTATGGGACAAAAAACACTGGAAGTTTGATGCCAATTTTGAACTTATTCTGGTTTGGCTGCTGGACATGGGCTGAAGTAAACACCAAGGGCTCAGTTGACTTTGAAATACTGTCATGTTCTTTAAAAGAAGACATGCTGCCAGGCCCAGTGGCTCAAGCCTGTATCCCAGCACTTTGGGATGCCAAGGTTAGAAGTTTGTCTGAGCTCAGGGGTTCGAAACCAGCCTGGACAACTTGGTGAGACCTCATCTCTACAATAAAAAAAAAGCCAGGTGTTTTAGTGCGTACTGAGGTGGAGGGATTGTCTGAGTCCAGTAGGTCAAGGCTGTGGTGGCCATGAGCATGCCACTGCACTCCAGCCTGGGCAACCGAGTGAAACTCCAACTCAAAAAAAAAAAAAAACCAGAAAAAAAAAATAAAAGAAGGCATGCTTTTTTTCAATGAGTGAGAAAATCCCTATTATGAGTGAGAACATTTGGTATTCAGTTCTTCGTTTCTCTGAAAGATCACTAAGTATGATGGTCTCCAACTCTATCCAGTTAGCTGTAGATTCCTTTATTTTGTTCTTTATAGCTGCATAACACTCCATTGTGTATATATGCCACATTTTCTTTATCCAGGGGAAGTAAGGGCCAGTTGGAGGTCCAAACTTCACCTGCACGAAGCCTGCTTCTGTAACTAATCCTGACTTGTACCCCCATATCTATAATAAAAAATAAATAAATAAAAGAAGACATGCTTCCAGACCCAAATGGGTCACTTAGAACCAGTGTGGAGTTATACAACTTCTGCCATGAATGTTATATAGAGTTCAATTTGAACATATAGTCCTGATTGCAAGGTATTTCTCCTGTTTTACAGTGGGTATATTGGCCCCCTATTCTTGAGGCCTTCTAAGTCTTATTGATTATACTTTGTTCATGGGTAATAAAAAGTCTGGCAAGACCATCTCTTGAGAATAAGTGTTAAACTTTTAAGCTGTCTTTTGTTACTCACTTCTAAACTCTCTTTGAACAACTGTGTTCTGATCTGGATAATTTTGCCTTCAAACCTATTTCCTACACTTCTATTATTTGGCCTCCTAATATAAGGTCAATGACAAGAGATCTATTAATTTCTGCAAGCTGCGTTTCTTAGTTACTTGTGTCAATTTTTGTGTCTAAGATCGGCCAACAGAAGTTACTAGTGGAGACCTGAGGGCTCTAGCACAGAAAAATACAAGGCATTTCTGCTCCTGATTCTCTGTCTGAGGCTATTTCTTTCAGCAACTGATAGGTGTGCTGAAATTTGAGCATCTGTGTGTGAAGCCCTGGAGTGTGTGCGTTGTTCTGATAACCATCCTTTGCAAAGATATAAGTGACATAATGAAGAGAATAACGGAGTGCCTGTTTCTGGAAGATTGTATCTATTCATTCACTCGTTCCATCATTCATTAAATATTTTTTGTGCACATAATATGTACCAGAGTATACCTAAGTGTTGTAATGACAATAACAAAGCACAACAACAGCAATAACAACAAACCTTTGCCTCTTGAAGTTTTCACACTCTTTTGGAACAAGGCAGAAAATAACTGCATACGTGAAGTCTATATAAGATATTAGAAAGTATCAAGTTTTACGCATGAGAGTAAATTAGACAAAGGGAATAGAGAGAGGGATTGCAATTTTAAATAGGATGAGTGGAGGAAGCCGTTTTTAGAAGATGACATTTGCAAACACCCAAGGAAGATGAGGGTTGGGTAGTGCAGTTGACTGAAGCCTTAAAGAACAAGGCGCAGGTGAGGAATAGCATGTGGCCAGCATGCTGTTCTGGACTACAGGGAGAAAGTGGTAAGATGTGAGGGTAGGGTGGCAATCAGAGACAGAGATTGTAGGGACTTCTAGGCCATTGTAAGGGCTGTAGATATTACTCTGAGTAATTTGAAAAATCATTGGAAGGATGATATGATTTGTATTTAAAAAACATCATTTGGCTTGCTGTGATGAAGAAAGACAAATATTTTGAGAACTATTGCTGCAAATGGGAATGGAAAAGTCACTTGTAACTGGAGATAACATCTTGTAACTGGTCAAGAGACATGTTAATCTTGCTTGTAGTTTGGGAGAGACACTAACATATTTGATGAATGTGCTGATAGGAACGCTTGAACAGAGAGAGGGAAAGTTGATTATGCTGACGAGAGAAGAAAAAATGCTAGATCAATATCTTTGAATACATATGAGAAACATCATTTACAGCAAATGTGGTAGCTTTGCCCTTAGATCGGTGCACAGGAACAGGCAATCTATCTCTAATAAAGACAGGTAGACAGACGCAAGGAATCTGTTTCAGAGGTGATAGAGGGTAGATGGAAAGGTAAGGGAAACTTTTGCAATGTCTTATCTTATTCCTTATTGGTAAGTTGTAAGTAAGAGTGAAATAGTATTGAAGACTTGAAGAGAAAGGATAAGGAACAATATAAGCTGCTAAGAAGTGAAAAACTGAATAGATCAGGAAATAGCAGGGTGACAGTATAGCTAAAGCCATATTAAGGAGAATGGTCAGAATTTCAAATGAGATCAGTCCATATGGCTATATTTTTTTCTCCAGGCAAGTTTAGCTTCATTAGTATTTAACTAGGGTTGAGATTTTTATCTAGCAAGTATGAAGATAAAACTGTACATAAAACTATACAGTTATGTTCAAAATAATTAGCATAAAGATGACAGGAGATTTTAGTCTGGATGAAGAGAGACATCTCAGAGTACTGATAAATGAGCAATAGCGGGGGAAGTTCATAGATATCAGTGGGTTTTAAGGACTGTTGGAGTCAAAAGAAAAGTAGAATGAACTGGAAGATAGGTGGTGATGGAGTAAGGATGGATTCTTAACACTGAAGTAAACTATATGGAAGGTTCTTTTATGCTAGAAGACAGGTAGATATGAGCAGGCTAAAGAGGAAGCTCTGAAGGGTGGCACCCATGAAGGAAGGTGTGCCCCAGGAACACCCAACAATCATTCACTCCACTGCCACAACTGTCAACTTGTGGCTGATAACATACTGGGAGGGAGGAAACAAAAACAAAGAGATCCTAAATACCGATACATCCACTTTATGACATTCCTAGGGCAGCAATAAAGGGCAACTCCACTATTTACAAGGATTTGTATTGATCACGAAGTCCCAGGCATGCACAGAAGCCCTTGGTTATTTGTTGTCTCCAACCCTTGGTGGAGACAACGAAAAATCTAGGCGGAGACTAGAGAGGAGACCAAAAAGAAGGAAGTTAGGGATATAAAAAACACAGCAGAAACACCCTCTGGGCAGCTTCCAGCCAAGTCCGCCCATTCTATCCTCTTTGCTCTGCTGCTTTGTCTCTTGGTTGAATTCTCTTCTCCAAGAAGACAAGAATTGATAACTTGCTGTTGAATTCCCAGGATGGTAACAGTTCAGAATATGTTTATAAAAATAAGTAGTGGGGGTGGGATGGAAATCAAAGTCATCGGTATAGAGATGTTCAAGTGAGAAGCAAGGAGGTTAAAAGGTTTATCTATATGGATATTGAAGTGAGTAAAAATTAAATAAGAAGCAGTGTTGGGGAGAGACATCAACCTAGGGTTCCTTTCAGAAAATGGAGAAAGCGATTCTGGAGTTACTAGTTAACTATTAACAGTTAGTGGCTTTTATGTGTAAAGTTGGTAGTGGTTAGGAAAGTAAGGAGAAAACTGTTCTGAAAGTGGCCATGAGAGACAATGAGAAAGCCTACCCTAGTTTCAAGTCCAGAGATACAAAAGTCCTGTAGGATGGAGATTCAATTTCTTGTAGCTATCATTGTATTTATGATTCTCTCAATCTCCTCCATTCAGAAGTATGATTCTGCATCTAACATTTGGCAATTCACTGCTAGATTTTTGTTTTGGCTATTTTCATCTTCCTTTCATCATGACCAAGGTGGAAACTCCAGAGATAATGGAACTAACAATGAAAAATCAAAAATGGTTTCTAACACTGAGAAAGAACTCAGGCTGAAAATGTGAAAAATGATATAAGAAAGTTCCTTAAACTTAATGAAGAAACCTACACTCAATTCTATTTCATTGGACTTTTCAAGCTGTAATCACAAAGAAATAAATATCCAAGAATACAAGAAGCAAAAAAAAAAAAAAAAAAAAAAATCAGTTTACTTTACAAATAGAACAAAACTTGCATTGTCTTAGAAGAAATAAAAGACAATAGAAGAGTAGAGAATCAGAGCTCTCAGGGAAAATTGTCTGTAACCCATGAATTATAATCTAGGTAAGTTGAGACCTTTGTTTAAAACTAATAGAAATTCTCAAATACTCAAAGTCTCAGGTAGTATAATAATAGTGTGAAATAAGTCACCACTGGATAAAGAATTAAAAGATAAAATTTAAAAATCACCCAAGGGTTTAAAAAAATTAAAAATGGGACCATAATAGTACAGTTGTGTACGGACAAATTTAAGGTATTTTTTTCATCAAATTATCTAAACTAGTAAATTAATATTCCAAGTAGACATTTGACAGTATCACATACATTGTTAAATCTTTATGTATTCAAAATGATGAAGATTATTGCTAGAATATTTTCCTGAAGAAAAGGCAGCATTTTCTATATTTGCAGATGTGTTATATTCAAGAAATTTTTATTTCCTAGCTACTGCAGGTTATATTATTCAACACCTTTGATTTTTTAAAAAATGAATTAGCAATATCTTACTGTAGTCACCATTAACTTAAGCATATTTTATATAAATAGATTATACTTGATATGACTATGACTATAAGCTGATTTCTATCTTTTTATGTAAAAGAGACATAATATCTTTATTTTCAGATCCAATATTTCAACAACAGAAAATTAGAAAATTATTCAAGAAATTTAGTTTCTAAAATTCAGTTTGTATTTTTGTTTTCCTAAGCATTTGCATGAATGAGTATCATAGTGTAATAATGTTTCCAAAAGAATGTCATTGTGCTCCTTAGTGAAACTAAGGTTGAATGACTAAATCTGGATGCAGTTCTGAAGAGAGATGTAGCTAAAATAATTTATTGAGAGTAGGGCTCAGGAATAAAAGTGCAAAGAAACAAATAATAATCATTAAGCAACATGACAGAAACAAAACCAAACATAATAAATGTAAGATTATGCATAAATTAGTTAAATATCCCATTATGGGGAAAAAATATAGAAAACATAGATGCTTGAAAAAAAATATTGACCAATTTATTTCAATAAAAATTTAAAAGATGTGCAGACATAATGAATTAGGAGAAATATGTGTAATACTGGATACATATATTGCTACTAAAAAGTAATAATCTTTTAAAAGAGATGACCAATTTAAAAGAAAGTTTTAAAGAATGCAAATAAGCCAATAAAACATATTTATGAACTCAACAACACTAGTAATTAGAAATGCAAATTAAAATAACATCAGCTATAATATTGGAGATAATTAAAAGGACTGAAAACCTATGTACTCTGGAATGGATGATAACATGCACCACAGTGCTGACTGAATTGTGAATTACATAACACTCTTAAGGGGTAGGGAGAGCAATCTGGTGAGATTAATTATAAATTAACATTTATGTTTTTATTAATCAATCTCACTTTTTAGAAATCTAGCCAATAAGTTAAACGCATCTTAATATAAGAATTTATGTACAAAAATATGTATTAGAACATTCTATATATATATATATATATCAGTAAATAAAGTATTACCATATTGTAGAATATGATGCAGGTACTAAAATAATGAGATTGAGTTGTAGGTATTGGTATGGATAGATGTCACAGATGTACTATAAAGTGAAAAAGAGAGACTATTCTAGATCAATGTGTATGTTTTACCTT
This sequence comes from Carlito syrichta, assembly GCF_000164805.1. NCBI lineage: Eukaryota > Metazoa > Chordata > Mammalia > Primates > Tarsiidae > Carlito > Carlito syrichta. The sequence goes on along the minus strand of NW_007257133.1, from coordinate 215,886 downwards.
GCTAAAAAGAAAAGAAAAGAAAAGAAACCACATGGATATATTTTAAGTGGGTTGTTTAAGCACATTCTTCGGTGCAGAAAATTTCAAAACAAATATATATTTGATGAATTTAAGCAAATGAGTCTGAAGCAAAGAACATATTATTTTCTTCTTTATACTACTCAGTATTGTGTAACTAATTATATAGAGTCTGTCTTTTTTGTAATTTTATTTTATTTTAATTTAAAAAGTCTCCCTGGCATAATTTAAAACATACACACTTTCAGATTATATTATTTAAAAAATGTTCCCATAAACAAAATTATACAACACAGATTATAATTAATAGCTGGGAAAATTTTGGCTCACAAAAGTTAAATAAAGAAGTAGAATTGTTAATATAATAAAACTGACATTGAACCAAAATACTTTCATATAAAGCAAAAGACATTTTATAACAAAAATAATATTTATGACACCTTGTCAAAAAATAGCTTCAAATATATTAGAAAAACTGTTAAAACTCCAATAACTTGTTGGTGTGAAAATGACAAACATCTATTAATTTAAAAGAGCAGCCTGTAACAAAAAACCAAAAAATAAAGAGATAGAGACATTGATTAAAATTGTTTCAACTACTTAAACATTTTAAATTATTAGAAAAAGAAAGTCTTTCTGTTTTCAATGTCCACATATTCATATTGATTGCTCATGCACAAAATGTTCAAGAAACTCTAATAAATCAGAGAAAAATATGTTGCAGGTTATATTCCTCAACACAAAGCCCATGTAACAGTTAATTATCAATGTTTAGACAACAGCAGCAATATCAATGATTCAAATACCTGAAACTTTATATCAAATCAAAGTATGGAAAATGTAGAATATTTCAAAATCAACAAAAATGATACTGTTGTATATCACAACTCACAGGATGAATTCAAATTTGTAAGCAAGTGCTAATCTGTATCTTATCTTTCACTATATTTTAAAATCATAATCATTTTAGAACAAATCAATGAAAAAAGCAAACAAATAAACAGAAAGTCAAATTAAGATAGTGTTGATTCCAGCTTCTCTTCTCAGAAGGTCCTGGATTTAAATGTTGTCTCTGCAGCTACCTTGACAAATAATTTCATTTCCCTGAGTTTCATTTTCCTCACATATGTGATTTATTGGCTTTTAACCACGCTGAACTTTAATTTTCTGTAAATGAAGAAAGGAATACCCATCTCATGTATTTTTTAACAAGTATTAAATTTATAAGCCTTAGCTGAGTACCCTCAATAAATGTGTTATCTCCCTATTGACTCCAATATTAATAATGAAATTAACATAGAGCAAGATTTTCCTTCAAATTTCACCTTATTGATTATTTGCTAACCTACTCTATAAATAGCACTGGTCTTGTACACAAAATATGGGTCCACTAAGGAGTATTTTCATGTCCCAAAGCATAAAACTAGAGATCTGAACCCAGAATCCCAATGTAGGTCAAAGCACCTCCACCCCCTTGCTACATGAGTTCAGTTAACCCACTGTAACTTATCAGTTATAACCAATATGACATGGTTATGTCTGATCATTCTACTAAGAAAATGTGTTTTAAAATGTTCTACAAGCAGAAGCACTTTACATACACATTACAATCTTTAATTTATGCCGGTATGTAGGGTGGAGTGTTTCCGAGCATCTCTTTTCCATGCAAACCACTCTTCCATTGAGAAATTACACACTACATGGAAAAAAAAATCATCTCCTAAAGTGGAATTTGGGTATTCATGAAGACCTATTTGGGTTTATGATTAAATCGTATGGAGCACTAGTGTTGTTTGAAGTAAGAGATTCTTTTAAACAAAACTATGGGAAATGAGACCAGGGATTAAAATCTATTTAAAGTTGGGGAGAAATGAAATAATAGAAACCTAAAACTAGAAAGGCAGCATATATTTTCTATAATGTGCTCTGAAAGGTGAAAAGGTTTTGTTTGATTAGAAGATAAGGTAGATGACAAAAATCCTTATTTTATCAGTACAGCTGAAAGAACTACAGTTGAACACTATTACTACAACAATGAGCTACTATCATGTAAAAACTATAAACATTAAAGATAGAAAAAGTTTTCAAAGTTTATGAATAGTTATTCAAATGTTTTTATACATTTTCCAATGAATTTATTTCTTCACTAAACCCATAAATTGTTTCTACCTTCCTAAAACAAAATGGGAGTGTGGCATTGCTGAGGAATTGAGCAAGGAACCAAAAATTACAACAGCGCGACACATTATTTTTGGTATATGAATGAAAACTTCATACACAGGAGGGAATAGAAGTCTTTGCTCAACAAAAGATGAAATAAAGCAAAACCATGCACTTTTATCTAAGAAGAGTATAATTTATTCAGATGTCAACGCTGGCACACAAAGTCACATTTAAAAAGAAAGCTGTAAATAATATGTGATTATGTTATGATTCTTAAGTGATATGGAAATTTAGGGAAAAAACACACCAATCAACAATGAATATCTGAGAATAATTTCATAGGTATATTGAAGCACTTTTGCTATTTTATATAAAAGAAAAAGGCAGATGATGAGTGCTCACAGTAGAGAATGGCAAATGTACATTCTTGAAGTATTTTACTTTAATGGGTTTAATGTTTCTTAAAATTAACTTCAAGCTTTAAAATGCTGCTTCAAAAGCTATTGTCAACCTCACTTTCTTTCTGGAATGAATCCTTATGAAAGCAACAGTGAAAATAACACACAGCAACATGTCTTAGATGGAGCAAATAAATAAAACTAATTTTCAGGGAGAGAATAGCTAGTTCTATTAAATACTATGTAATTTTAAACTTACTAGTGAGGACAAAAGCAGAAAAAGACATATGGAGCGTGGAAGAGAAAGAGAACACATTTAAAAAAAAAACGGGTGATTCTGTTTCTATGTTTATGAATTTATCTGAGAAAGAAAATATTATTACACAAAAAAGTCAAAATCCAGGACAATATGCTTTCTATTTTAACCAATTTGGCCATCTTTCTGAAACTCATTAGGAATTGACTCTCAAAATAATTGAGTAATAAAAAATTGAGAACACAATTTGTATATCTTTAAAAAATATTGCATGAGAAATGATCAAATTTATTGCAAGGTATACTCTGTGTCAAGTTACATTAAGCTGCAAACTTTGAAGACACCTTAAAAACTGTAGTTTTAAAAAAATATCAGTTTTTAAATTTTAAAATTGTGGGGTACAATCAGAGCTAGGTATACAAATGGTCGTTGTGTAGTTTGGGTCTCACTTTGGTCCCCACTTCACCTGGTTTGAGATCAGGTACCCTTATTGATGAAGTGTGCCCCCCTGGCCTGGTACTTTCTCACTACTGCCAATCGCTTTCTTATTGTATTGTGATAATTGTTCAGGGGCTGTTTATGAGTGAGAATATGTGGTACTCAGTTCTATGCTTCTGTGATAGATCATTCAGTATTGTAAACTTTAAGTCCATCCAAGTTGCTGTGACATTCATAATTCTGTCCTTCTTTATGGCTGCATAATACTCCATTGTGTATGTGTACCACATTTTTTAATCCAGAAAAAAATATCAGTTTTTAATGAGTCTCCTTAATAAGGAGGTAGCTTTAGGTTAGATTCCTCTTTTTCCAAAGGAAGTTTTATTTCCAAATTTGTCTGTCACTTACCTTTTCCTAGGGGTGCCAGATTTAGCAAATAAAAATTCAAGGCATTCAGTTAAATTCTAATTACAGATACACAATAAATCATCTTTTAGTATTATTCATTGTTTATCAGAAAATCAGACTTAAATTGGTCAACTGTATTGTATTCAGAAACCTTACAGTGAACACAAAAATATATAGAACTCCTACTCCTTGAAAAGTAATTAATTATTGGACAGTGTAATGGAAAAGTAAAGTTTGAAAAAAAAGTCTTAGTCTGGCCTTTCCTGATTCAGTTCTTCAGACAAGATTAGACAGCAGGCAGGCTATTTGGTGGTGATAGGTGATCTTAGGAATCATTTGTCAGAGAATGAGGAGGAGAGACAAGAAGGCAATGATGTGATCCCACAGATTACCACTGGAGAAACTGGAGCTTACATATGCTGAGCATTCTGGGAGTCTATGAAGAACACAGTCTTCAGAGACATCTCACCTGAGAAGTAGAGGGAAAGAGTGGTCCTTCCCTGGCTAAGGTCAGCTGTGAAGGATAATAGTTCTACATGGGACATTCAATCAGCAGAAAAATACATTCAGGCAGTCAGAATTTAAAGGTAGGAAGTCCTCATTGGGGAGGATGCCAACTGTAGACTGAATATTTAAAGACTTGGCACCCAGGGTTGGTCACCTGGCCTGTCCTTGAATCATCAACTCTAGGTCCCTGGAGTATTTTCACTTTCATCATCATAAGACATCATCAAACTTTCTCATGATTACCCAACCTGGATTTATTTACTCTTATCATTTGGAGTGTTCCCAATTGCATATGGACACTACAAACTGTTTAAATATTGTCTTTATCTCTTTGACCAAATCAACCAATGATATACATTAAATGCATCTTTGGCATTTTTTGCTCAAGTCATTTTACTTGCCTGGGTTTTATTGTTGTTTGTTTTCATTTTACCTTTCTCTTTTAATTTTATTTGAATTCTGTCTTCAAATTCCAGCCTTTTCATAATTTGTTTCTTAGATCTTATGCCTTTCATGATGGAAATTAGAAGAGAAAATATAAACATGTTGATATTTGCTCTGCTTGGGTTGTATAGATTTGAGTGTTCAGAGGAAATCAGAAAACTCTATGATTAAAATTCCAAAAAAGGTAAGTAGATATCAAAGCCAGGGACCATTATTATCATGTAAAGTTGTTTGGCCAGATTTTGACATTAACCTTTCCTGTTGTTATTGGTGTATATTCTATTAGTTTACTGTGACTAACTTTAAAAAACAAAACAAAACTATGTGGCTTAAAACACCAGAAATTTAATCTCTCATGGTTCTGGGGGCTAGAGGTTCAAAATCAGTGTTACTGGGGAAAAATCATGGTGTGGATGTTACCGTGCTCCAACAGGGGGCTGAAAGGGAGAATTTTCTCCTTATGTCTTACTTCTAGTAACTTTGGCATCCTTTGGCTTATAGCCTCGTGATTCTGTCTGCTCTTGTGGTCATATTGACTCTTCTTTCACGTGTAATCTCCCTGAAGCTCTCTTATAAGAATAGTTGTGATTATAGTGATTACAATTCAAGATATTCTCATCTCAATGCCACTCACATATTCACCTATGCAAAATTCTTTTTAAAATTTTTAATTCAGGGTCTTACTCTGTCACCCAGACTGGAGAGCAGTGGCATAATCCTGGCTCGCCAAAGTTAACTGAATAATAACCCTCAAAGACATCAGCTTCTAATCCTTGAAAGCAAAAATATTTTCTTATATGACAAAAAGATTTTTGAAGCTGGGTGTGGTGGCTCATGCCTTCAATCCTAGCACTTCAGGAAGCAGAGGTGAGGGGGATTGCTGGAGCCCAGGAATTTGAGACCAGCCTAAGTAGCATAGTGAGACGTCGTCCCTACAAACATTTTTCAAAAATTAGTCAGACGTGGTGGCATGCTTCTGTAGTCCCAGCTACTCAGGAAGCTGAAGCGGGAGGATTGCCTGAGCCCAGAAGGTCAAGGCTGTGATAAGCTGAGATTGTGCCACTACACTCCATACCTTCCTCATACATATATTTATTTTTACTATTTAAACTTTCACACTGCATTGAATAATTTTAAAACATTTGTCTCCTGCAATAGACATAGTGATTTCTGTCCTGCAGTGCTTCTTTAGAGAAAAGTCTGAGTCTCATCTCTATGTTTCCTGTATGCAGTATTATGCTGAGCACATGGAGAGACTCATCAATTATTGTTGAATTAACATCATTAATGTTAAATGGTCATATGATTACTTCCACTTATTTCCTTCCTGCCTCTACTCTCGTTGCATCTTGGAGTTTAAAAAGAGATATCTATCGTTTTCCTTTTCTTGAAACAAAAATATTATATTTTGAGTTATTTCTTTCAGTCAGATCTATGGATAAGTCATAATTTCCTCACTATAGGGTGTACAATGTAGTGACTCATCAGGTGTTGGTTTGTATTTCTATTATTATAAAAGTGTTATTTATTAGAGGATGTTCTGTAAACTATTATGTATGTTATAAATCTCTTGTTAATGTTGACTGTCAGAGTTCGTCTTTTAGTCCTGAGGCAAGTTTAAAGGACTGAAACAAGTTATTAAGCTTTCCTTTGCTTTCGTTTCTTTCTATATTAAATTGTTTAATAATATCCTAAGGAGATCTGAGGGATTGAAATAAACTGTATGCTGTTAACTCTAAAAGTTGTACAAACCGAGTTACGTCTACTACTTCTAACAATAATTACATTTGTGGCTCTATCCTCTTGTCTACTTAATGTCTGTGGGTATCCTCGTATTTTATTCACTATGTGAGGGGGAACCCCCAAGAGAACCAGAATTTATTTATAAAAATATTGTGCCTTTATTCTTACATGTGTAAACTTCAGTCACTTTCAAAGTGCTCTTTGTCTGATGCAATACACCTATCAAGATACTTTTCCACTGCTCAAAACAGTATTTGAATTAACCTATTTTGATGTCTTTTACTGCTTCTGCCATTTTTGTTTTACCTCTTCCACATCAGCAACAAGTTTCCCTTTGAGGACTTTTCTCACTGGAGGAAACAAAAATAAAAAAGTTACTCTGGATAACATTGGGTGAATAGGGAGGGTGGGACACAGGAGACATGCCATTCTGGGTCAAAAACTGCCGAACGCTCAGCATGGTATGGGCAGGTTGTTCCATAAATCACCAATCATGAGATGTGTTGAATGGATCCCCTCCCCCCAAAATTCCCTGAAGCAGAATGCAGCCTCTCACAAACACTAGCTGGTGGTACACCGATGCTGATGGGTTCCTAGATGTCTTATCCTTGTCAATGGCCACATTGTAAAGGTTCTAACTATACAACATCTTTCACATCAGCTCTCTTCTTTTTTATTCCCAATTCTACTGTCCTAGTTTAAAACTTCAATTCAAGCTGGGCTGGGTGGCTCAGCCTGTAATCCCGCACTTTGGGAGACCAAGGTGAGTGGATTGCCTGAGCCCGCGGCTTTGAGACCCTCCTGGGAAACTTGGCAAGACTTCCTCTCTACAATAAATTGAAAAATTAGTGGGCATGGTAGTGTGCGCCTGTAGTTCAGGCTACGTGGAAGGCAGGGGCTGAAGGATCGCTGGAATCCAGCAGGTTGAGGCTGCGGTGGCTGGGAGCATGTCACTGCACTCCAGTCTGGGCGACAAAGTGAGACTCCAATTAAAAAACAATAAACAAACAAAAAAAACAAAACAAACAAAAATAAACAAAAAAAACTTCAATTCAAATCAGCTGTCATCTATTAATTATTTGCCATGTGGTAGGGACTGTGCAAGGTACTAGGGATATTGAGATAAAAAACAACACTTGCACTTTAGTTTGGTGCAGCGTTTTGTGAGAGCTAAAGAGTAACTAAACGGTGTTTTAAATATTACTTAAAAGTGGCCGGGCATGGTGGCTCACACCTGTAATTCCAGTACTTTGGGAGATTGAGGCGGGAGAATGGCTTAAGACAAGGAATTCAAGACCACTCTGAGCCAGATTTCGTCTCTAAAAAAATTTTAAGAATAAACATTAGGTGTGGTGGCATGTGTCTGTAGTTCCAGCCACTCAGGAGACTGCGGTGGGAGGATTGCCTGAACCCAAGAGGTCCAAGTTACAGTGAACAGTGATTGCCTTATTGCATTCCAGCCTGGGCAACATAGTGAGACACTGACTTAATTTTTTTAAAAAAGCAGCAGGTGCTAAGTGAGCACAAACTAGGGAGCAACAATTTAATGATATAGGGTTTCACACCCTCAGTACTGATGACATTTTCAGCCAGATAATTCTTTTTCTGTTGGTGAAGGGTCTGTTTCATGCAGTTAGCACATTTTGCAGCATCCCTGACTCTATTTACTAGATGCTGTAGCACCCCATCTCTACTTGTGGCAACCAAAAATGTCTCCGGACGTTGTCACATGTTCCCTGGGATGGGGCAGAGAATCACTGCTATAGTATGATAACCATTTTCTCCACAAACCTCAGACCTTTCTAATCTATTCTTTTAAATATTCATAGCATTTCTTCTCTGAAACCCACTAAAAATGATCCAATGCCTAATAAATAAAGAACCAACCTCTGAGCATGACATTTAAAAATATCATTTCAACTCCAATATACCTTTATGGTATCAATATTAAGTACATCCATTTCTTTGATCAATGATGATGCTACTTCTAAGTGTTTGTTGTTTCTAAACAAGCCCCAAACTTGCCTTAGGTTACCCATCCTTTGGAATTTCATCCACTGAGGTCTAGGTTGTGATGGTGATCTTCAACAACTTATTTAACTTTTCAGTTGTTCAAATGTTCGCGTTTATTACAGGAGGATATTGATAACAATTTCACAAGAGGTTGTGAAGATCAATGAAATAATGCAAGTAACAATAGCAATAGGGGCCAGGCACACTAGCTCAAGCCTATAATCCCGGTACTTGGGGAGGCCGAAGCAAGAGGATTGCCCAAATTCAGGGATTTGAGACAAGTCTGGGCAACTTGGTGAGGCCTCGTCTCTACGATAAATAAAAAAATAAGCCAGTCGTGGTAGTGCATGCCTGTAGTACCAGCTACTCGGAAGGCTGAGGCAGAAGGATCACTTGAGCCCAGCAGGTTGAGGCTACGGTGTCCATGAGTGTGCCATCGCACTCCAGCCTGGGTGACAGATTGAAACTCTGACCCAAAAAACAAAAACATTGAATTTGCAGCAACTTGGATGAATTTAGAGTCTATCATACTCTGATCTATCATAGAAACAAAGAACAGAGTACCATATGTTCTCACTTATAAGTAGACTTTGAACAATTATCATAATGCTATAAGAAAGGGATTAGCAGTAGTGGGAAACTGCCAGGGGAAGAAGGTGGATGGGATTGACAGTTGAGGGAAATGTCAGGGGAAGGGGGGGCATACCTCATCAACAAGGGTAACTGCAGAATGAAAATTTGTATACCTAACCCTGAATGGTACCCCACTCTTTAAAATAAAAAAATTAAAAAGTAATAAATATTGATACATTGTGCATAATATCATGATCCCTGATTTTTCAGCTGTTGATATTATCTTATATGGCCCATTTCACCTTCTTTACCTCCCCAGCTATTCCGATGAAGTGAATTATTTATTTTTTCACATAAACTATGACGCATTTGATTTCTAATCACTGTAATCCCTTTTCATTTTATATCAGATTTTTGTCATGTATCTTTCCCACTGCTTCATTAGGTCTCCTTGGGTCATATTTTGTTATACTTGACCATATCCTGGGGCCAACCTAAGTTTCCTACATAGAATAAATATTGTAATACTTACTAAATTTAGTGTTGCGAAAAACAATACTACTAAAAAAGACGCATAATTGCAAACATTTTTTGACGTGCCTAAAATGCATTATGCTGTCTTACAATACTTATCCTTGGCTATTTAGCAAGGCTAAAATTTACATTACTGATTTACAGGTATAGAATCTAAAGTTTCATGAAGACAATCATAAACTCAAGCCTATTGCTAATAAGTAGCACATTTATGATGTAAATCTATCTGTAATCTTCCTGTTTCCAAAGTTTGTAATTATTTTGTTACATTGTACTGGTCCTCAATGTGAAATTTTTGTATGTTGATGATTGATGCATTTAGAACAACACTGCCCAAATAACATATATTATAAACCATATGTGTAATTAAAAATTTCACCTTAGCCACATAAACCAAGTGAAAAAAGGTAAAATTAGTTTTAATTATATATTTTATTTAACCCACTATATCAAAATGTTATAATTTTAGCATGTAAGCAATATGAAATTATTGGTATGATATTTATACTTTTCTTTAATATACATAATCTTCAATTATAGTTAAGAGTGATCTTATGACAAATTTTGATCAATGAAATGAAAATTGAATTCATTGTATGGAGATTCTGAACAATAATTTAATAGTAGCTCATTAGCTGTCATGAGAAAATTTTGTTCTTTCCCTTACCTCCTTACATGTAACTGAAAGAGGAAAAAACAACTTAAAACAGAAACAAAAACAACAAAGAGAGAGCTCGCCCATGACATCTTCAAATTGCTGAACAAATGCCAATAATCCAACAATCTTGGACTTCTCTGTAAATGCCCCCCCCCAAAAAATATTTTATTTTGTAACAGCTATTGAATTGATATTGTTGGTTTGGTTGTTATTAACCTGCAGCTAAACCCAAACATTCTGTGAGAAAGAAGGTGAATTATGAGCAGAGAGACTTGAGTAGAGTGACGACATGAGACACGTGAATTATGAGCTAAGAAAGTTCCATGCAGAGGAAACTGCAAGTGAAAAGATCCGAGTGTATAGAGTAATTGGAAGTAGGATGTATGCGTGTCATCAGCCGGTGTCATTTAATAATCTTCCCCAAATTTTAGTGGCTTACAAATTAACAATCCCTTATTGTGTTCACAAATATTCAATTTGGACAACATTCAGTGAGGGTGACTCATCTCTGCTTCATGAGAAATTATGGGAATGGTTAATTAAGGGAAGGGCATTGCTTTTCAAGTTGATTCACATCATGTTCCCAGAACTCAGTGGGGGCCATGGGCTGCTGTGTAAGTTCCTCAGGATATAGGCTTTATCATGCATTATTTCAGTTTCCTTTCAGAATAATGACTGGGTTTTAAGAGTGAATATCTCAAGATCAAGAAAAAGTTGTATTTCTTTTAATAACTAGCCTTGGAGATCACATAGTATCATTTATGCTCTAGTCACAATTCTATCTGGATTTTAAGGAAAGGAAACTGATTTCACATTATGATGGGAGGAATGTCAAGTCACCTTGTTAAAAAAGGAGATGGAATAGAAAATATTGTTAAAGTCAGATTTGGAAATACAAAGAAAAATAAAATATAGGTGAATAGAACTGAATATAACAAGTATTTATTAAGTTATTTACATATACTCAACAACTTTTTAAGCCCCAGTGATACAGAAATAAACAAAAGAGATAAAAATTCACTTTCCTTTCTTATTGATTTTTTTAAAAAATTCTAGTTACATGAGTAAAGAGAGGAATTTAGATTTTGTTTCTCAGTATGATAGCTTTAATTCAGGAAAGTGATATGGTCTTACTTATACTCTCAAAATGTCACCCTGGCTGCTCTGTGAGGAGGAAATAGAAGGGTTGGAGAAGGACTGTGGAAATACCAACTACAGTGAAGAGGAAAATGCCACATTCTAGGCAAAAGTTGGTGAGGTGATGGTGACTTGGACCAGAGTACAAGCAGAAGATATAGCAAGAAGATTCAAGGTATATTTTTATTTATTTATTAATTATTATTTTTAAAAATATATCATTATTTTTTATTTTGATATTGTGGGGTACTGTTAAGGGTTATGTATACAAATATGCTTTGTTCAGTCACCCTTGTTGATAAGGGGTGTCTCCCCATCCCCAGTCCCCAGACAGATATTGACTACCGTTAATCCCACCTCACTTTCCCTCCCCCCTATAGTTTCCCACCACTGTCAGTCCTTTTTTTATAGTATTACGATGGATGTTCAAGGTCCGCTATATGAGTGACAACATATGATACTCAGATCTTTGTTTCTGTGAGAGGTCACTCAGTATTATTGACTCTAGTTCCATCCAGGTTGCTGCGAAGTTCATGATTTTGTTCTTTTTTATGGCTAAGGTATATTTTTATAGTAAAGGCAAAATTTAGACTTTTGGATTAGATGTCTTCTGTGAAAGTAAGAAAATAATTAAGGATGATTTCTAGCTACCATTTTAGTTGGAGAATCAGACAATAAAAATATTTAGTAAAATATTTAGTATTACATTGCATCAGGGTACAAGTTGAAATTGAGCAGTTAAGGGCGGACTCACTGAGTAGGTGAAATCTTTGTATTTAGAAATTGAGTCCTTCATTTTGTCCCAAGTAGATAAGTTTTCCACCCCTACTTAGAGCTTTTCCCCAAACAGGTTAATTATATGCTTGTTCATATTATGCTCTGAAATCATAAACAATTAATTTCTAGGGTACTGGGCCTTAAAGTTTCACAAGAGTTTCTGTTTTAAAAGATTAAGTGGTGACTCCCTTGAGGTGCTACATACTTCTATACTCTGTTTTATTTTATTACAGTTAACCTTTATAATGACCACAACATGCTGTTTGACTTTTAGTAAAGATATGGACTTTCATAGCCTAAAGTATTCTGGAACTCTGGCACTTGAAACTGTCAATACTTCAAAGAACAGGAATTTGGTTTATATTGAGTGACCTCAATAATCATGATTGCTTGATTGATTTACTTGTAATAACAGGATATTTCCCTGAATGTAAAATTAATCATGGTAATAATTGTGTACAATAAGATCACTTATACCAGTGGGTCTCAGTAGAAGTGATGTTGACTCCTAGAATTATTTTGGAAATGTGGCACAATGTTGGTAGTCACAATTTCAGGGGAATGTTACTTATCAAGGAACAAGGCTGCTTGGTTTTCTACAAGGCAGAAAGTCTTGTACAAGAACATATTTCCTGCATCAATGATGCCTTTAAGAAAGATATCTGAATAAACACATAGATGAAAAACCTTATAATCTCATTCCATTGTACATATAAGCAAATAGTATTCTTGCAAAGCTTAATATATGGTACATTTTCTAGGAATGCATCTGGTGTCTAAATCAAAAGATGATTATGATGTATTCATCGAAGCTTTACAAAGTATTGTTTAGTATTTCAGAAAATTACATCCCTGTATACAGTTCTGCTCACAGTTTTTGAGAAACTAAACAATACAACTCAATCACTTTGGTTTTGTTCTTCCTGCATTCACAGGCATCCTAAAAGTGACCCCAGTATGGATGTAAGCATCTGACTATGTTGCAATGTTTTTCACAAGGTTGAGGCTGAGGCTGATAAACTTTGTACAGAAATACCACATATTTTAAATTTCTTGCATTTTATTGCTTTTTCATATTACTCAAAGAAAATCATAAAGTTTTTGTTTTATTTTATTTTGGGGGGAGAGGAGCATATATTCAGGACAACTTGAATATATGCTTCTCCCTCCAAAAATAAAAGAGAAAATTATAAGCACTTTTAAAAATGATTTTTAAAGGAACATCTTTCAAAAGTATAGATAGCTCTGTTACTATAATATGGTATAGGCACAGAAGTTTCCAATAAAGTAAGCTAATGTTAATTCTATATTTTAAATATTTAAATATTTTAAAATCTCTAAAATGAAAATACACTAATGCAGTCATTTTGACTATTTGAATGAACATTAGAATCAGTCCCCTAAACCTTTATTTCCAGGTATGCTCAATGACAGGGATCCTGAATTTGGACTGAGGTAAGAAGTTACTAACACTCACACACTTGAGTTATAGCTTATTTTCGATAACATGCACAAATTTTATTAATGATAATTTAAATGATATTAACAACAAACATACCTCGAGGTTGCAGTGAGCTATGGCCATGTCTCTGCACTACAGTAGCCTGGACAACACAGAGAGATCTTGCCAAAAAAAAAAAAAAAAAAAAAAAAGGAGTGAATACACCCATTGTCCCTGTAAATACTGCTCAGGTAAAAATACAGTACACTAGCTGGGCTCGGTGGCTCAGCCTGTAATCCCGCACCTTTGGGAGGCTGAGGTGAGTGGATTGCCTGAGCCCGCGGGTTCGAGATCCACCTGGGCAACTTGGTGAGACCTCATCTCTACAATAAATCAAAAAATTAGCCAGGTGTGGTAGTGCGCGCCTGTAGTTCCAGCTACTTGGAAGACTGAGGTGGAAGGATCGCCGGAGCCCAGCAGGTCGAGGCTGCGGTGGCCGGAGCGGTCACTGCAATCCAGTCTGGGTGACAGAGTGAGACTCCAACTAAAAAATAGATAAATAAATTATATATATATATATATATATATATATATATATATATATATATGACACAGTACATTTCCAAGGGCATTTTTGATATCTGTGAAATTAAACACATGTTAGACTATTCCCAGCTATCCACTTTCTTGGCGATTAGCAGCTCTAATATGGGTTTTTGTTTTCTCCTTAGGTTCCTGACATTTGCATAAAACCAATTAATTCTATGTAGTTGAGAAATTAAGTCCTGGATTGCACATATTCATAGTTCTTTCTACATTTCAATGAATTATTTATGCAAATCAAAAGTATATTAGCCGACTTCTGGTTTTCAGGTCTACATGTAAGGTATTTGGAAGTCATTAATCTGTTTTAAAAGCCAGCAAAAAACTGAAGAGATTGAAAAATCAACAACTCTTCCTGGGTCCATATGACAGCAGAGGACACAGGGCAAAAGCCACCCCGATAACTAGAGAGATAGATGGGTAAATACAGAAAGTCACAGTTGACAGAGGTGGAGACTCCAGAGAGAAAGTGCCACAGAAACCTGTGTTGGGGTAGGAAAACTTGAATATAACTGACAGATGGCTGGAGGCTCGGTGTGGACAAAGCTTTGCATTAAAACCCCCAGGGGCACCCCATCCTATGGGGTTCCTCACAATATCATGAGATTTTTCTCCAGAAATTGGGTCAGACTCCCATAGTATTATTGGAGAAAAATTTATTTATGCCTCTTGTAGGGGGAATGAAAAGAGAGCCATATTTAGACAACCAGAGTACTTGTTAACAAGGCTTGCCATGGGGAGACACTGGTTGACCTGCTTGAATTTTATCAGAGCTTAATTGATCCACAGGAAGGAAAAGATTCAACTCCAGCCTGTTCTATCCTTAAACCTTTAAGAAAGAAAAGAAGCTCAATTTTAGGTGCTTCTATGATTCCAATGAGAGAAGGGAAATATTCAACTCCAGCCCAGTGTATTCTGCCCCAGCTAAGGGGGAAGAAAACAAAACTGAGAAATATTTGTGAAGTTAACAGTCCAGAGGCTTAGGCCCACTAAACAACTGAGAACTAACCATAGGATTATAGAATGCTTCCCCTCCCTTACACCCTACCACTACATTATTAAAGACCTGTTTATTTACTACTTTTTTTTTTTTTTTTGAGTTAGAGTTTCTGTCAACAAAGCTGGAGAGCAGTGGCACGATCATGGCTCACCATAACCTTAACTTCCTAGTCTCAAGTGATTCTCTTACCTCAGCCTCCTGAATATCTGCTGCAGCTACAGGTGGGAGCCACCATGGCCTGCTAATTTTTTTTTTTAAATAGAAATGAGGTCTCACTATGTTGCCCAGGCTGGTCTTGAACTCCTGGGCTCAAGCAATTCTCATGCCTCAGCCTCTTAAAGTGCTGGAATTACAGGCATGCACCACCTCACCCGGCCCACAGCAGATTGTTTTACCAATACATCATATCCAATTAGCAAGAAAATATTACAGGCATACCAGAAAACAAAACAAAACAAAACAAAACACATAGTTTGAAGAGAGAGAGAGTATCACAAGCAGACATGGCAGAGTTGCCGGAATTATCAGACCGAAAATATAAAACAGCTATGGCTACGATACCAATTATTCTAATGGGTAAGTGGACAGCATGCAAGAATAGATGGGTAATGTCAGTGGGGAGATTAAAATGCTAAGAACATACCCCCCCAAAAAATGCTAGAGATCAAAACCACTGTAACATAAATGAGAAATGCCTTTGATGAGCTTATTTGTAGACTGGGCAGGGCCAAGAGAGAATCTCTGAGCTTGAGGATATTTCAGTTGAAACTTTGAAACTGAAAACTAAAGAGAACAAAGGCTAAGAAAACCAAGACAGAATATCCAAGAGCTGTGAGACTCCAAAAGGTATGACAAACGTGTAAAGGGAATACAAGGAGAAGAAAGAGAGAAAGGAACAGAATAGATATTTGAAGCAATAATGACAAATAATTTTTCCTAAATTATGTCAAACATCAAACTACAGATCCAGAAAGTTCACGGAACACTAAGCAAGATAAATGTGCCAAAACCCATACTTAGTAATATAAGTTTTAAACTATAGAAAACTAAAGATGAACAAAAATCCCGAAAGAAGCCAAAGGAAAAAGATGTCTTACCAATAAGGAGAGGAAAAATAAAACAAACAAAAAAAAAACAAACTACATGTGACTCCTCTGACATTACGAAGCAAATGGAATATGCTTTTTAAATTGCTAAAGAAAAAAGAAAACACAAATCTAGAATTCTTGTATTCACCAAAAGTAACTCTTAATTAAAAACTTCCTTAGAAAACAAAAAATGAAGAAATGTGTTGCCACAAGTACTGTTATGAAAGAAAGTTCACAATTCTTTAGTGCGAAAATGTAAGTTAGAAAAAAAGATCTACACAAAGAAAGGAAGAACATCAAAGAATAAGTAAGCAAAAGTGAAATAAAAACTTAATTTTTCTTATACTTAGTCCATCAAGCAGTTAATAATCTGTCCAAAATAATAAAAGCAACAATCTGCTTATGTATATTGATGTGAGTATTTTATGACAATATACCGGGGATGCCCAAAACAAGTATGCACATTTTAAGAGATGTTATCTATGTATTACTTTTTGAAGTTGAGTTGAATATTGGTAGCAATGTGTAGTATGACATTCGCTCAAAAGATGGCGTTCATCAAATGAATGCTAGCATTACCACGCAACAGGCAGGACAGTCAAGTAAAATGATGGAAGCACGGTTGACATTCATAGAGCACAAGACCATTTTGAAATAGTACTTGAAATCTGAAAACGTTGTGGAAGTGCAACGGCAGTGGAGGCATTATTATGCAACAGAGTCTCCAACACACCTAACAATTGCACACATTCGTAATAAGTTTGAGATGCATGGTACTGTGTGTGATGTGCACGAGGGAAGATCTGTGAGGTTTCACACAGCAACAACTCTTGCAGTAGTTTGCTATAATCAGAAGTGTCTGGATGCTGGTGGTAACCACTTTGAGCACCTCTTGTAATTGCAGAAGTCAAATGTGTCTTGTATTCATCTTTGGTCATCGGTATTTATAAATACAGTTTTGATACAGTTTTTTTTTTCATTTCTTAAAATGTGTAGACTTTTTTTGGCACCCTCTGTATATAATTATATATGCTTATATGTAAAAGAAATTAATGACAGCAATAATACAAGGGATGAGAGGACATAGGCTCACTAAATGACTGAGACCTAATCAAAGTTATACAATACTTTCCCTACCCTGTTTCACCATCATACTTTAAAGACTTATTTATAGCAGTTCTTTGGACCCAGTACTTTATGTCTGGCTATCAAGAAAATATTACAAGGTATACCAAAAGGCAGAATCACAGTTTCAAGAGACGAAATGTCAGAACTAGGATTCTGATTTTGATATATGCCAAATCACTCTGTTCTTGTTAACAAGGCATACCATGAGGAGAAACTAGTTGGGAATTAGAGTTATGCTGTTACAGTAAGTTACACTACTTGTGAAGTGCTGCACTGTTATTTGGAAGTGTACTTGGATTAATGGTAAATGTATATTGCAAACTTGATTAAAAAAAAAAAAAGCAAGACTCAATTGCATGCTGTCAATAACAAACTAAAAAAGGAAACCAGAAGTATACTTGATATTCTAAGAAAGGAGAGAAAATGAAATCATGTAATATGCTCAATTAAAATCACAAAAGTTAGAAAAAGATTGGAAGATTAAAATAGAAACAAAGAATAATAGCTGCAAATAGAAAATAGAAACATATTTGATAGATATTAATCTAACTATACCAGTAATCACTTGTATGCCAAGGATCTAAATGTACCAATAAAAACCAGAAATTATGAGAGTGGATTACAGAAAACAAGACCCAACTATATGTTGTCTACAGGAAGCCCTCTTTAAATATAATGACAATTATAGATTTAAAATGAATGGTAAAAAATACATATACCATGCAAACACTAATATAAAAAAAGCACTCGTAGCTATATTAATTTCAGACAGAGCCAACTTCAACTTCAAGAAAAGTTTTCTAGAATAAAAAATGTGTTACAAAATGCCAAAGTGATCAATTCTCCAAGAAAACATAACAATCCTTAATGTATACACACCCAACAATATAGCATCCAATTATGTGAGGCAAAAACTGATAGAATTGCAAGGGGAAATAAATGAATCCACTATCATAGTTGAAGAGTTCAATATCCCTTGGTCAGAAATAGACAGATCCAGTTGGTAGAAAATCAGTAAGAACACAGTTAAACTCAACACCATCAATCAACTGGATATAATTAACATCGCTGACTGCTTCATCCAATAACAGCAGATTATACACATTCCTCTCAAACTCACATGGAACATATACCAACATAGACCAAATTCTTGTCAAATTTAATAGATCAGAAAGCATACTACTCTCAGACCATCATGTTTAACTAAAAATCGATAACATAAAGATCACAGGAAATATTTAAAATATGTGAAGACTAATCAATATACCAAATAACTCATGCATCAAAGAAGTCAAGACAAATTTTTAAATGTGTTGAGCTAATGAAAATGAAAGCATTTGCTCAAAAAGTTGTGGGAAGCAGTGAAAGCAGTACTCAGGGGAAAATTTAAATATTTTAAAAACATTTTTGTAGAGTCATGGTTTTACTATGTTTCCCAGGCTAGTCTTGAACTCCTGGCCTCAAGCAATTCTCCTGCCTTTGCTTCCTAAAGTGCTGGGATTACAGGCATGAGCCACCATGCCCAGCCTTAGAGGAAATTTGGAGCATTAAATGCAAATATTTGAAAACAAGAAAGATGTAAAATCAATCATGTAAGTTACACTTTAGTAACTGGAAGAATAAGAACAAATTAATTGTAAAGAAGACAGAAGAAAAAACATAAGAGTTACAGCAGAAAGGAACGACACTGAAAACAGAAAATGAATTAATAGAGAAAAAAATTGATGTAATCAAAAGCTGATTGTTTGAAGAAATTAATAAAATCCTAGGCAGGTTAACAGAAAGAAAGAAAATAAGAAAGAGAGAGAGAGGGAGGGAGGAAGGAAAGAAGGAAAGAAGGAAGGAGGAAAAGAAAAGAAAGAGCACACAAATTGCTAACATCAGAAATAAAAGAAAGAGGGGAAGTCATTACAGATCCCAGGGATATTAGAATATCATTAAAAAGGCTATATTAAAGAAATACTGTGAACAACTATATTCCTACAAATTTGTTAACCTAGATAAAATGGACCAATTTTTTAAAAGACACAGTTTACCAAACACAAGAAGAAATAAGTCATCTACATAGGCCTATATTTATTAAAGAAATTGAGTTAATAATTAACATTCTGACAAACTAGAAATCATCAGACCCAGATGGGCTAATTGGTAAATTCCAATAAACATTTAAGGGAAAAAAAATACCAATTTTCTATAATCTTTAATTTAAAACAACTAAATAATAGTAATTTGAATCCAACAATTAATAAAAATAATGACACACTATGACCAACTGGATTTTATTTCCAGTTTGGAAGACCAGTTTCTTATTAAAGATCTCTGGCTGCCAGGGGCTAGGAGAGAGGGAAAAATGAAGGAAACACAGGATTTTTAGGGCAATGAAGATACCCTACATGATGTTATAATGATGGGTATAAGTTATTTGACATTTGTTCAAACTCATAGAATGTACAAACCTTCAAGTGAACCCTAATGTAAACTGTGGACTCTGGGTAATTATGCTGTGTCAATGTAGGCTCGTGAGTTGTAGAGAGTCCACCATTCTGGAAGAAGATGTTAATGGTGGTGGAAGTTATGCATGTGTGGGGGCAAGGATTGTACAGGAAATCTCTGAACCTTCCTCTTAATTTTACTGTGAACCCAAAATTGCTCTAAAAAGAGTTTTTTATTACAGAAAAAATCTATTAACTATTCTTTTTGCTGAATGAGTTTCTCTCCAAATATCTAAAGAATCATAACCTTTATTACCACTAAATATTGCATGCCAGTATACAATCTCTGTTAGACTTGTCTGTATCTATGTGTTGGAATCTTCGTAAATAAACACTGGCTAAAAATCAGAAGATCCACATTTGTCTCAATTTTACACTTTCTATAAGTTTGTCACGATTAGGTAAACAGACTTCTTTCTCTGAAGCTAATCTTTATGACCTTGTGAAATAAGAGTAATAATCCTTTCATTTCTGCTCATCTCCCTAGGTTTCAGAAAAGATCTCATCATAGAACAATACATTTGAAAACAATGTTTGAAATTTCAGTAGTATAAAATAATCCAGTGGAAAACTCACACAACATAATTCTTATTGTATGTTCAATATTGGAAATTATTTAAAATAAGTAGACATGTAATTATCTTGGATACATAGATAAGCTGGAAAGAGAAATGAAAATACAGTTGTGCACAGACTGCATAATGACATTTTTGTCAATAGCCATCCTCATATATGACAAGGGTCCCGTAAGATTATATGATATTTATACTGTGCCTTTTTATAGTTGGATACACAAATATCACATACACAAATACTTACAGCTGCCTACAGTATTCAGTACAGTAACATGCTGCATCGGTTTGTATCCTGGCAGCAATAGGCTATAACATTTTGGTTTGTGTGAGTAAACACTGTGATGTTTGCCTGACAACCAAATTGCCTAATGACGCATTTCTCTGAACATATCTCCAATGTTAAGTGATGCATGATTGTACTTATTTTGTTTTCCATAATTGCATAGCTGTTAAAAAATGCTGCATACTCTGTTCTCCAGTTTTTCTTCATGTTTATCTCCCTGTCTATTCAGACAGTTCTATAACTTGACTTTATAAAGCAGTAAAGCCTCTTTTTTCATTTACCCTGCTATCTCCGTGAGTGGCATATTTCATTTCTAGGAGACTTTATTCTGGTATTATTTGTTATGATGTATAAAATCAATTATATATCAGCCACTTTCAATAAGTTTTTGTTTCTAATTTTTAAGCACAAATGTTAATGAGTTATAAAATTATAACCTAATCATGCCTTCTTTCAGTATGCTACCTCCATATTCAAAGTTTTCATTATCCACTTATTCTACAAATTACACTGAGCATCCACTTTACATCAGCCTGTATATGTACTAATTCCTGTGAATAAAACCCCGAGCAAAATAAAACAAACCAACCAACCAACAAACACCTCTGCCCCTGTGGCAATGAAGTTTTTAGTTTTGGTTAAAAAAAAAAGAAAGAAAGAAAAAGAAAAAAATAGCAAAAAGCTATAAAAAATAAATACATAGGTATAGACACATAGTAATTCATGCAATAGAGAAAAATAAAACTGAGAGATTTGTTAGAGAGAATCTTGTTGGGGCTATATTGGAGTGAGAAATTTTTATTTTACATCAGAGAAAGCATCACTGCTTTTGTGAAAAACAAGCATAAACATGAGGCGTTCGCTTTGCAACTATTCTTTTAAAAAACTCTGACAATAACAATGTGCTTTTAAAAGTTTTGGGTAAGAAGCAAGCATGACATGCTCAAAGAATAGTTACAAGGCAGTAAGGCTGAAGCCGGGTATGCAGCGCAGGTGAGCATGAGTTTGTAGAGGCAGTAAAGAGAAGAGGTTCCATTTACTTAGGTTTTCACGATGCTATTAAGGAATTTTGCTTTGGTTCTCAGTGATCTGCCAAACCTCTGGGGGTGTTGTGACTGACAAGTGTGACCTGACTTCTATTTTATGATTATTTTGACTACATCATTAAATCATATTTAAATCAATGAGAAGGGCCATTACTCAATGGGTTTGATCACTTTGGGTAGAATTTTATTCAGAATTGGGCCCACGATTTCAGTTTATACTTTAATTGATCATATCCTATCTGTCTGTTTTCACACACAGGTGCAGTCACTGATTTCTAAGATGCGAGGTTTCTTCCTGGTCTTCTCATGCATGCTTGTTCTTATGAATCTTTTTAATATATATAAAATATATAAAGAAATATATAGCCGGGCTCGGTGGCTCAGCCTGTAATCCCGTGCCTTTGGGAGGCTGAGGTGAGTGAATTGCCTGAGCCGGCGGGTTCGAGACCTGCCTGGGCAGCGAGACCTCATCTCTACAATAAATCAAAAAATCAGCCGGGCGTGGTAGCGCATGCCTGTAATTCTGGCTCTCGGAAGGCTGAGGCGGAAGGATCGCTGGAGCCCAGCAGGTCGAGGCTGCAGTGGCCGGGAGCGGCCACTGCGCTCCAGTCTGGGCGACAGTGAGACTCCAACTCAAAAAAAAAAAACCAAACCAGAAATCTATATATACAACTAGGGTAATATATACCCAACCTCACACTTCTTCCTTACTGTTCTCCTCTAATTTCTGTTGTATGGCTCGCTCGCTCTCTCTGTCTCTCTCCCCACCTCATTTCTCTATATATTTCTTTTTCATATAAGATATCCAGAAAACATCTTGACTTTTCACTATAGAAAGGCAGTGACACTAGAACTAGACGAGATCTCTAACAGCAAAACATTTTTATCTATACTGTGTGCCACAAATTGTAGAATACAGGGTAATATTTGCAGCTTTGTGTCCTTTACTTGCTCAGAAACATCATCCCTTAAAATTGTCACTCTAAATCCAACAGATATTACTGGTACTGATACACTGGATATATTCAATAATCTTTTTCTAGCATGATTACGTGAATGAGTGAATAAATGCATAAATAAGAGAGGAAATAACTAAAGGTTATTTTCACTGCCTCTGTGCCGATGATTGGTTACCCCTCTAAGTCTGCTCTTCAACTTTCTCTCTCTTGCTCTTTGTCCTATAAGAGGCAGGTAGATTGTATGGACTTGCATCAGTTCCTGGCTCAACTCATCATTCAGACAATGGAAATTAGAGGAGAACAGTAAGGGAGAAGTGTGAGATTGAGTATATATTACCCTGGTTATATCTTAGAGTGGTAATGCTAGGCTGCAGTTTATAATTTCCATTTAATGAATCTGCTCTGTAGGACTACCTTTCATGTATGATTCCAGTAAATTCTTCCCACCTCCTCACCCTGTTCCTTTGGCCTATAGGTCGTGGCTGCTCCATGACTGCTGGCCCAGTTTCCTGCACATTCCATGGTGAGTTTTCTATACCTTGTTCCCATCTCACTAATTAGTCTTTTTATTCACAAATTCTCTTTAAATCATCCTAATTTGCAAGCACCATCTATCTTCTGTTATAACTGTGACAGATACACCTTCAATTTCACTGCTGCTCTGCAGATAAAAATACAAGTGTTAAGAGGAGGAGGTTTCTTGTTATATTCAACAATATTTAGCTTGTCTTATTGAACTTATTTTCTGCTCTAATTGACTGTGACTTCCATTTTAGGGCAAAGATCAATGGAATATTGAAGCTTAAAACATCTTGAAATATCATCAAAACTGATCTTCTAGATGGGGAAACTGGGATGAAGTTTGTGTTACCAACATTGTCTAGAATAGCAGGTAGGTATTTAGCTGGCTCAACCCACTGTTGTATGGCTCTTGCATTACAACCATAGACTCTCAAATGATCTTCTCCATTTCACGTGCGCCCACTATGAATTACACTCAATTTAACAGCCACAGTAAGATAACTGTTTTGCTCAAAACTTTCCAGTAGTTTCTCATTTCATTCAGAGTTAAAACCAAAGTTTTTATTTATCACTGCATAATCCAATCCCTCACTATCTTTCGTACCTCAGTGATCTTATCTTTTCCTACTTGCCTTTCCCTAAATTGCCTTCTTTGTTCCCTGACAGACCGAGAATATTCTTATGGCCTTAAGAACTTTGCACAGGAAAGCTCTCTTAATCCACTGCATGAATTACCCTAGTAGTGAAATGTCACCTTACCAAGATCTTCCCTAAGCACTCAATTTAGAGTAGCAGCTTTTACTTCTCTTTCTTATTCTTTCTTTTTAAGCTGTTTATTTTTTAAATCTATTATACTTGTCATCATCTTATACACTGCAAAATGTATTTAATTGTTCATTTATTTTAGCTGTTTCCTTATTTAAACATAAGTTCAGTAAAAGGCTAGAATTTATTTTATTTTTCTGCTCTGTTTATTTTTAAATCCCTGGTGCCTACAATTTCTGGCACATAGGACACAATGAAGATTTGTTCAATAAATAAATGAATAAATAAACAAATGACATGAAGTTTTATTTTTAATTTTTAATTTTAAAGATGTGAGGTACAATTCAGGGTTAGGTATACAAATGTTCATTATTATGCAGGTTCCCTGTCACCAGCAGGATCACTACTGTTTTGTTTTGTTTTTTTCTTTTTTTTCTTTTTTTTGAGTTGGAGTCTCACTCTGTCACCCAGACTGGAGTGCAGTGGCCACTTCCGGCCACTGCAGTCTCGACCTACTGGGCTCCGGCGATCCTTCCGCCTCAGCCTTCCAAGTAGCCGGAATTACAGGCATGCGCTACCACGCCTGGCTGATTTTATGATTTATTGTAGAGATAAGGTCTCGCTGCCCAGGCGGGTCTCGAACCCGCGGGCTCAGGCAATCCACTCACCTCAGCCTCCCAAAGGCACGGGATTACAGGCTGAGCCACCGAGCCCGGCTCACTACTGTTTTAATACATGAGAAGTTTGACAATGTGTAATACAAAAGAACAGGGAAAAAAAGAAACACACTTTTCTGGGAGGTAAGTTTTTTTTTTTTAAATCAATCTTGCTAAAATATAATCAAGGAAGAGAGTATATAGGTGATATTGTCCATAATGTAGACATAAATTATACATGGATCTATTGGCAAAAGTACAGTTGAAATGTAAACTGATGTTGAATTCCTTGTTGCATATTATTTCCCATAACTACTATTATTGAATCATATTAAAGTAGAAAGATTTTATTACAGAAAGATGATAAAGAAAAGGAATATGTTTTGTTCTCCAGGAAAAAATACAGGAGATAATTTTCTATTTTTCATTACAGTAAGAGATTTAATGTACTACTTAGTACATTTTAAAGATTAGGATATCGGAAACCAACATTCTGTCTCCTAAAGGTAAGCTTCATGGAAGTAAGTCACTAGTAACTATTTTGTGCAAAGTAGAATATTTTAGTAGCCATAAACATATTCATTTTCATTGTACTCTTTAGAGTAGACTCTGGAAATAAAGCTATTATCTAAAGGTAAGTTCACAAATTTTCCTTTTCAGAGAACTTGAATTTGTCACATTTAAAAAATTTAATTAAAGGGTACATAGTTGTTTTCATCTTCCTTTGTAACTAACTGCTCAACAGAATCTTGGAATTTGAGGAAGTGGAACTTGTTTTTCTTCTTTCAACTTTTTTTGTTTGCATGTAAGAATTAAGTCACAGAAAAGTTGCCAGAACGGTTAAAAAAAAAAAAAATCTACATAACCCTCAACTGTACTTCTCCAAAATATCATCTTAATTTTATTTTATCTTTCTGTCTTTCCTTTTAGTTCTCTTGATCAATCTGTGTACATATGTTTGTAGACAAACATACACACATACATATACACCATTTTCTGAATCTACCCAAGTAGTAGCAATGATGCTCTAGTACTTGGTGCTTAGATAAAAGATGTAATCTAGGTAATGAGGCAACTTAAGAATCAAAAGTTTAAACAACAACAAAAAATCTGTTGTTGATTATTCTAAAGGAAAAATGTGCAACTCTATATTTTCTCATTTAATTATGAGTGAGAAAGACATTGAAATAGCATTTTCTAAGTAATGACTTTTTTTTTTTTTTGAGTCAGTCTCACTCTGTCATTCAGACTGCAGCGCAGTGAAATGATTACAGCTCACCACATCCTTGATAACCTGGGCGTAAGTCACTCTTCCACCTCAGCCTCCTTGGTAGCTGGGACTATAGGTGTGCACCACCACACCCAGCTAAGCCTCTTCCAACAGCACTAAGTGGAACACTGATACTGGTGGATTTCTAGAACCACTTACCTAGTAGGGGAAGTCTGTACACAAAGAGCCTGACTTCCCAAAGATAATTCGGGGTTTTTGGAGTCCCTTCTTGTGTATTCCCAGAGCACTGCTAAAAATGTGATGGAAGACAGCTTATCTATTTTGAGTTCTAAGCTTGTTCTTATTATTTCAACAACATACAACAGTATTAGGACAATAGCCAATCTTAGGCAATGTTGAATAATTTTGTTGTATGTTTTAAAAAATGCATTGAATTTGAACTAGCAGAAAATCCAAACTGGTCAGAATTTAAGATTGTGCTATATTGATTTGAAATATTATTTATTTCTTTTAATCACTATTACCACCTCCAAAATGCTACTTTCCATATTTAGTGTATTTGGTCTGTATTCTAAAAATATAACTCAACTTTTTTGAAAATATTGTTGTTTCTTAAAAGATTTTGTTTCAAAAATATGTATAAGTGGAGATAGATACTTGTAAGAGGCCACAATGATGAAATGAAAGTCTGATGGGAAAAGAATATTTAGATTAAAAGCATATGTGTATATATTTCATATATTTAAGGACCTCATATGTAATATACATGCTCTGTAAAGATTAAATAACTCCAAATGCTACAGACCCTGTGACAAAAAAGATTACAGACATCAAATGAAGCTCTTAGTCAATTTTCATTTCATCCACTTCTAATGTGTGTCTTCAGGAACGTCACTGGATATGCATTGATGATAGAAATAGTTGTTTTTTGTGATCCCTAAATGATTCGAGTAAACATAATTAATGCAAAGCACTACAGAAGATTGATAATAATGATCACATTTAGGTACAGAAAATAGAAAAATACATATAATTATAGGTGTCGTTTTTATTTCATATCAAATTAAAAGTAATCTGAAGAAAAAAAATACTCTCATTAGAATACATTGTGAAATCATGTACTGAGTACGCTTTTGTCAATACCTGGGACTTCAGATAGCCAAGGCAAGGAAAGAAGAGGTACATGAATATAGGAGCAACAGGTACGTGGAATTTTATAACAGTTCACATGTGGATAGAGGTTCCTAGATTGTTAATATGACATGTTGTCATATTTTGACATGTGGCATAATTCATTGTATAACTGGAATTGTCTTCTAATATAGTAAACAACACTGAGAGGACCTGAATATTGGGTCCCAACAGTGGGAGTGTCCAGTAGACAACAGTGAGTGGATCCAGATAAAACTCATAAGTGAGTTTTACTCAATAATATGAGTAAAACTGCATTTTGTAAGAAACTTTAATGACTCATAAGTGAATGCCTAGGAAATAAATTGTCAGGATATTTTACTTTGTGAATACAAATGTTTGGGCAGATGAAGCTGGTGGATTGGTGAGTCAGAGCATACCAGAACATTTATTGACTGAAGAATTAGAATCTTTATGAGAAACTATCCTTCCTAATGAGAGAGGATGTGGGTCTGAGTTCACCCGGAGGCAATGAATTATGAGGACAAAAAGGAGACAGGAAAATTTGCAAAAAAAGTGTTGTACTATAACCTGAGTTTTCAGCCTTATCTGCCCTGTTCACCCATTCAATATGATGGACATATGATAACTCTCTGGGAATTGAGAACTGAACACTATACCAATAACCCAAAATAAATATTCTGTTATTAAAATATCTTTGAGTCAGATAGTTCAAATGACTTGATAACTTTCTCCACTTTTTCATATTGTTTTAATTTATTTTTAATATCATGGAAAAGATTAGTTAATGCTATCTTGAATGTGTATCAGTAAATTCTTTTTTCATAACGTTAAGGTGACAATATTCAATATTTCACTAATGAAATGAATTACAGATAGACTTTCAAATTTTAAACCTTAGATTCCTAGAATATACTTACTTTGGTAATGAGGGACTATCCGATTTTGTTTATTTGATTCGGTTTGTTAATATTTTTACTTATATTTTTCTTATAAGTAGAGTTATGCTTGTCTCATAAAATAACATAATGTTCCCTTCTTTTCAATTTTGGGGAAAAGTGTATTTACCTAATAGTAGTTTTCTTATTTTTTTTAGTAGTTTCCTTATAAAGGTTTTATAGAATTTCCCAATAAAGCCAACTAGGCCAGGAGTTGATTTTTATGTGTGTGGGAAAATTTTATATAAAGTTCATTGTTTTATATAAAGTTTTTGTTATTGTCTAAATTATCTGTAGTGATAAGAAAATTGTTTTTATGATTTCAGTCCTTAAATTAATTATGTTGTTTTAAGGACAAGTATAGGTTCTATCTTCATGAATGCTCCAAATCTCCTTAATTAAAAATTATGTTAGGCAAATTTTAAGTGTGAGGTTCTATAATTCTTGTAATTATTCAATTTTTCCATATCCTTTAGGTTTTTAGTCAACTTGCTTTATCAAGTATCTCCTCCACTTGCTTTTAAGCTATACCTCTTTGGGGAGGACGTTATTTACCTATGGACTAAAATATGTACTCTTACTTGTGCAGAGTTTACCTTGAATTAACAGTATATCATATAAAAGACATTGTAAAAACCTCACTTGGTATATTTTACCCACTCCCAACTTTTATAAGTTTTTACTTTGACAAATTTTATATTCCACCTAAATCAATATTATTATTCTTGCTTTTAGACAATAAATACTCTTGTAATACACTTAGTAATGTTTTTATATTTACTCACACATACTACATCTCTATTTCTTTTCATTTCTTACTACACAAATAGGCTTTATTCTTTGATCATTTACCTTTACTTCATACTTTAATGTTTTGTAGTGAGTGGTAACACATTCTCTAAACTTTAGTTAGCTGAAAGTCTCTTCATTACACCTTCATATTTAAAGGATGATTTAATTTTATATAGAATTCCAGGCTAACCGTTTTTTAAAAAAATAAACCATCCTTCCCTTGTGTCTGACTTTTATAGTTTTTGATGAGAGTTCATTCGTTGTCTGTATTGTTGTTCTCTATATGTAATGTGCATTTTCCCTTTCTGGTTACTTTGCATTTTTCTCTTTGTCTTTCGTTTTCAGAAGTTTGACTGTGATATGCCTAGGCTTACTTCTTTCGTTTGTTTGTTTTGTTTATCTTGCTTGGGGTTAGATGAAGTTCTTTGCTATGTGGATATAGATACATGCTCTTGTGAAAATTGCGTGTTATTTGCTCAAATATTGTTTTTCTTCCTCACTCTCTTACTGTTTCTAGTCAATGCTTCAATTACATGCATTTAATTGATTGATATTGTCCTATAGGTTACTTATTTTATAGTAATGATAAAAAATATTTTTTCTTTTTTTGTTTCAGTTTGCATAATTTCTATTGCTATGACAGTTTTACTGATACTTTATTTGGTAGTGCTTAATTTTCTCTTGAGCTTTTTTGGGTGACTTTCTCAACTCAGATATTATAATTTTCATCTCTAGAATGTCAATATTTGATACATTTCAATTCTCTCTTCTTTTTTGTTTTTTTTAACAATCTTAATGTTGTTTGTAATAGCTACATTAATATCTTTGTGGGTTAAATCCAGAATCTCTGAATTTTTTGTTCTGTTTCTATTGACTGATTTTGCTTCTAATTAGATATTAAACTGTTCTTGTTTGCATATCCAGTAAATTCTGTTTTTATGCTTAGAGTTGTGATATTATGCTTTGAGTGGCTAAACTATGCTGGTATATTTTAGAATGTATAATTTTTTGGCTAATTTATTTGTTTAATTTAATTTACTTGCCTATCATCTAGATCCTTCTGGGGATTGATTTTTTTTTAACTTTTTTTGTATATAGCTTTTATTATTTTGAAGAATCCTCCCACTACCTTTTTTGCTGAGGGTTTTTATCATGAAAGGATGCTGGATTTCATCAAATGTTTTTTCTGCATCTATTCAAATGGCCATATGATTTTTGTTTTTAATTTGATTTATGTAGTGGTAACATGTATTGACTTTCATATATTAAACCATCCTTGCATCTCTGTGACAAAACACTTAATGTATTGGTAAATTTGGCTTGTTAATATTTTGTTGAGGATTTTTGCATCTATATTTAAAAGGGATATTGATGTGTAGTTTGTTGTTGTTTTTTTTCTGATTTTGGTCTCAAAGTTATGCTGGCCTCGTAGAATGAAATAGGAGGAAATTCTTCCTCTTCAATCTTGTGGAATAGCTTCAGTAAAATTGGTACTCATTCTTCTTTGAAGTTACAGTAGAATTCAGCTGTCAGTCCATTGGGTCCTGAATATTTTTTTGTTGTTGTTCAGAGACTTCTAATTACTGTTTCAGTTTTGATACTCATTATTGGTCTGCTCAGTGTTTCTATTTCTTTCTGATTCAAGGTTGGGGGACTGTATGTTTCCAAAAATTTATCCATTTACTATAGATTGTCTAGTTTGTTTGCATAGAGATGTTCACAATAGTCTTGGATAATCATTTGAATTTCTGTCATATCAGTTGTAATCTCTGATTTTACATTTTGGACTGAGCTAATTTGAGTCCTCTCTCTTCATTTTTTTTTTTTTTTTTTTTTTGAGTTGGAGTCTCACTCTGTCACCCAGACTGGAGTGCAGTGGCCGCTCCTGGCCACCGCAGCCTCGCCTGCTGGACTCTGGCGATCCTTCCACCTCAGCCTTCCCAGTAGCCGGAATTACAGGCATGTGCTACTACGCCCGGCTGATTTTTTTGATTTATTGTAGAGATGAGGTCTTGCCAAGTTGCCCAGGCGAGTCTCGAACCCACGGGCTCAGGCAATCCACTCACCTCAGCCTCCCAAAGGCGCGGGATTACAGGCTGAGCCACTGAGCCCGGCTCTTCATTTCTTAATTAATCTAACTAGTAGTCTATCAACTTTATCTTTTCAAACAACTAACTTTGATCATTGATCTTTTATAGTTTGTTTTGTTTTTTTTTTTTTTTTTTAGTTGCAGTCTCACTCTGTCACCCAGAGTGAGTGTCTCGCTCCCGGCCACCACTGCCTTGACCTGCTGGGCTCCAGCGATCCTTCCGCCTCAGCCTTCCATGTAGTTTTTAATTTCAAATTATTTTAGTTCTACTCTGATCTTCATTATTTCTTTTCCTATGCTTACTTTGGGTTTGGTTTGTTTGTGTTTTTCTTGTTCCTTGATGAATGCTGTTAGGTTGTATATAAGCAATCTTTCAATCTTATGAATGTAGGCATTAAGTTCTATAAATTCTCCTCTGAGCACAGCTTTGAATGTGTCCCAGATGTTTTGAAAACTTGTGCCATTGTTGTTACTTATTTCAAGAAATTTTAAAATTTTCATCTTTATTTCATTGTTGATCCAAGGATCATTCAGGAACAAATTGTTTAATTTTCATGTCTTTGGTTTCACAAGCTCTTCTTGGAGTTAATTCTAGTTTTATTCCACTGTAATCTGACAAAATGCTTGATACTCTTTAGATTTTTTGAATTTATTGAGACTTAATTTGTGGCTGATCATATGGTCTATCTTGGAGAATGCTTCATTTGCTGGTGGGAGAAATATCTACTCTACAGTTTTGGAATGGGATGTTCTGTAGATGTTAGTTCCATTTCCTCTAGTGCCCTGTTTAACTCCAATGTTTCTTTGTTGACTTTCTGACCCAGTGATCTGCAGTTAGTTGAGTGTTGAAGATTCCCACTATTATTGTATTGCTGTCTATCTCATTTTGAGGTGTAGTAGAATATGTTTTATAAAACTGGGGGCTCTGTTGTTAGACACATATATATTTAAAATTGTTATATCTTCTCGTTGGATTGATCCCTTTGTTGTTATATAATATACATCTTTGTCTTTTTTTTACTGTTGTTAATTTTAAATGTTTTATCTGTTATGAGAATGGTTGCTCCTATTCATTTTTGGTTTTCATTCATGTGGAATATTTTACTCCTTCCCTTTACCTTGAATCTATAGGAGTGTTTATGAGTTAAGAGGGTCTTTTAAAGGCAGCAGATATTTGGGTTGTGTTTTATTATTGTTATTATTCATTCTGCCAGACTATATCTTTTTAGTGGGGCATTGAGACCATTTATAGAGTTAATAATGATATGTATAGCACTATTCAGTTCATCATACTATGTTGTTATGTGGTTGCTTTATTTATTTATTTTCTCTATTGTGTTGGTTTTCCCTAAAGCCCGTTTCCAGCATTTTTCTACTGATGTATTTTGACCTTTTGTTTCAAAGTTTAGGGCTTCTTTTACATATTTCTGTTTTTTTTTTTGAGTTGGAGTCTCACTCTGTCATCCAGACTGGACTGCAGTGGCGGCTCCCAGCCACTGCAGCCTCGACTGCTGGGCTCCGGCAATCCTTCCGCCTCAGCCTTCCGGGTAGCCAGAATTACAGGCGCGCGCTACCATGCCCCGCTAATTTTTTTTTGATTTATTGTAGAGATGAGGTCTCGCCTGCCCAGGCGGGTCTCGAATCCGCGGGCTCAGGCAATCCACTCACCTCAGCCTCCCAAAAGCGCTGGATTACAGGCTGAGCCACCAAGCCCAGCTTACATATTTCTTATAGAGTTGGTTTAGTGGTGACAAATTCCCTCAGAATTTGCTTGTCTGCAAAAGACTTCATTTCTCCTTTATTTTTGAAACTTTTTTGCAGGACACAAAATCCTTGGCTGACAGTTATTCTGTTTGAGGAGACTGAAGATGGGGCCCTAATCCCTTATGGTTCATATTGGTTCTTCTGAGAAGTCTGCTGTTAGTCTAATACATTTTCCTCTGTAAGTTATTTGATCCTTTTGTCTCACTTCTTTTAAAATTCTTTCTTTCACATTAACTTTGCATAGCTAGATGATTGTATGCCTTGGATATAACCCTTCTGCAGTAGAACTTCTGGAAGTTCTTTGGGCTTCTTGCACCTATATGTTTAGATCTCTGGCAAGGCCAGGGAAATTTACCTCCATTATTTCCTCAAATAGGTCTTTCAAACCTGTTGTTTTCTCTTCCTTCTCAGGAACACTTATGAATCTTAAGTTTGAATATTTTACATAATTTCACATTTCTTGGAGTCTTTTTTCCTGTTACTTTACACTTTATTCTTTATTGTTGTATAATTGAGTTAATTCAAAAGCCTTCTCTTCAAATTCTGAAGCCATTTCTTTTGCTTGTTCCAGTCTACTGTTAAAACTTTCCATTATATTTTATACTTTCCTAAATGTGACTTTTATTTCCAGAACTTTTAGGGTGTGTGTGTGTGTGTGTGTGTGTGTGTGTGTGTGTTTGTGTGTCTATCTCTTTGGAGAATTTTTCATCTATGTCCTGAATACTTTTTTAATTTTGATATGTCAGTTTTCAATTTTATCCTGAAGTTCGTTGATCAGTTTTATAATCAGCTCTGAGTTATATGATTGAATTTCAAAAATTTCATTTGGTTAGGGTTTGTTGCTGAAGAATTGGTGTGGTCTTTGGTGGTGTTGGAGAACTCTGTTTTTTCATATTGTCAGAATTATTTTTCTGATTCCTTTTCATTTGAGTAGACAATTTGTTCCTATTTCAGGTTGACATGGGGTTGACATAGGCACTGTAGTATTCCCTTGGTTATTTATAGTCTTGGTGTGGTGAGTTTCTCAATTGCCAAATATGGCAGCCCTGTGCATGACATGGTGTCCTATGTGGTTGGAGTGGCTTATAAACTGTTGTTAGCTGGTGCTTGGGATTCGGTTTTCAACAAAGTTGAGATATTGTAGCTGATGTGGTTGTCTGTACTGTTGACCTCCAGCCAGAGAGCAGTACTTGTGGGAGAAAGCCAGCTACAATGGTGACTGTAGAGTTTCTATTTGATAAGTATTGCTCCAAGGAAATGCCCACCCAGTCTCGACCTAAGGTGGGACTCTGGGGGTTCCCAAGTTTTCTTTCTGGGGTGTTGCAGGGGAAAGGAACCAATGTACCCCAAAGTGCACACTTTGCTGCCCCTGCAGGAATGAGAAGGGAGTCCCAGGTCACTAGGGTACCATTGTTGTACAGAGCAGGCACAGAAGGGTTCACTTTTTTTAAATTGGGACAACCTACACACATTAATTTTACCTCTTTAAAGTGTAGAATTCAATAAATTTTAGCATATTTTATAGTTATGCAGCCATCACTGATATCTAATTCCAGAACATTTTCATCATTTTTTTTTTTTTTTTTTGAGTTGGAGTCTCACTCTGTCACCCAGACTGGAGTGCAGTGGCCACTCCCAGCCACCACAGCCTGGATCTGCTGGGCTCCAGTGATCCTTCTGCCTCAGCCTTCCAAGTAGTTGGAACTACAGGTGCACACTACCACACTCGGCTAATTTTTGATTTATTGTAGAGATGAGGTCTCGACAGGTTGTCAAGGTGTGTCTCGAACCCACGGGCTCAGGCAATCCACTCACCTCAGCCTCCCAAGGCACGGGATTACAGGCTGAGCCACCGAGCCCGGCTTTCATCACTTTTAAACCCTAGTTTTTGGCGACCACAGATCATCTGTCTCTACACATTAGCCTGTTATGTATATTTCATATAAACAGAATTATACAATCTGTGGCCTTTTGTGTCAGATTTCTTTCACATCATGTTTTCAAAGATCATTCATTTCATAGCATGTACTGGTATTTCTTTACTTTTTATGACTGATTACTATTTCATTGTATGAATATACCAGTTTATGATTATCCATTCTTAAATTGATAGATATTTGACTTTTTTTAAAAAATAAGTTTTCTATTCTCTTGGGTGTATACCTAGAAGTAGATATGCTGGGATATATGCTGGCTATGTTTTACATTTTTGCAAATAGTCAAACGGTTTTCTAAATTGTCTAAACCATTTTACATTTCCACCACCAATATATGAATATTCCAATTTTTCCCCACACTCACCAAAGGGTGTTGTTACCTGCCATTTTGACCAGAGCCATACTAATGGGTGTGAAGTAGTATATAATTAGATTTGCATTTATTTAAAAACAAATAATATTGTACATATATTTATGTGCTTACCAGTAATTTGTATATTTCTTTGGAGAAATTCAAATCTGTTGTTCAACTTCTAATTGGATTATTTGTCTTTTATGTTATTGAGTTGTCTTTCTTATATATTGCAGATAATTGTCTTTAACAGGTATATGATTTTCAAATGCTTTCTCCCATTCTCTCAGTTCTTCTTCATTTTCATGATAATGTTTTTAAAAAAACAAAATTTTTTAAATTCTATTAATGCATAATTATCAGATTTTTAAAATTTTGTCATTTGTGCTTTTGGTGGCATAGCTAAGAAACCATTGCTCAATATAAAGTTACAAATATTTAAACCTATGTTTTCTTTTAAGAGTTTTATGTTTTAGTTCTAATATGTAGGTCTTTGGTCTGTTTTAAAGGTATGTGGTATAAATCCAACTTCATTATTTTGCATATGGGTATCCAGTTCTCTCAGCACTATTTGTTGAAAAGATTACTTTCTCTATATTAAATTTTCTTGGAACCTCTGTTAATATTCATTTTATCTTTGAAAGTATATTTCTGGGCTATTAATCATATTCCATCAATCTATATATTTATTTTCATAACAGTGCCACACTGCCCTGAACATTGTAGATTTGTACTTTGCTTTGAATTCAGAAAGCGTGAATCCTCTAACTTTATTTGTTTTTATGAAAATTTTTTGACTAGAGAAAGTCCTTTACATTTCCATATGCAGTTTGTATTAATTTGTAATTTCGATAAAATATGCACCTGAGATTTTAATAAGGGTTGTTTTGAATTTTCAAAATATTGCCATCTTAACAATTTGAGTCTTTTGATTTATGAACATATATTTCTCTTTATTCAAGTCTTGAATTTCTTTCAACAATGTTCTGTAGTTTTCAGTGTATAAGTTGTTATTTCTGTGTCAAATCCATTCCCAATTATTGTATTACTTTAATGCTAATGCATATAGTATTGTTTTATTAATTTTATTTTAGGTTCTTTTTGGCTAGTCTATAGAAATAAACTTAATTGTTGCATATTGATTTGTATACTAATCCATTGTTATATATTATCCTTTTCTAACATAAAAGATTAGATTATCTACAAATAGACATAGCTTTACTTCTTTCTTTCCAATTTGGAGGTTTATACTGTATTTTTCTGCTTAATTGCCTAGCTAGAACCTCTGGTATAATGTTGAGTGAAAGTAATGATAGCAATCATCTTTGTCTTATTCTTGATCTTAGATGAAAAACTTCCAGTCTTTTGCCATTTAAAATTATAATGTTAATAGTAGGTTTTTCACAGATGCTCTTTATTGGGTTGAGGATGTTCTCTTATATTCCTATTGTGTAGAGCTTTCCTGAGGAAATGGTGTTGGATTTTTATTAAATGCTTTTTCAATGTTTATTGAGATGACTTAATTTTCATTCTTTATTCTATTAATATGGCATAATACATTGACTAATTTATATATATAATTATATATATATTGAAGTAACCCTGAGTGCCTGGGATAAATTCTAATTGGTCATGGTGTTTAATGTTTTTAATTTATTAATTCATTTTTACTTATTTATTTATTTTGAGTTGGAGTCTCACTCTGTCGCCCAGACTGGAGTGCAGTAGCCACTCCCGGCCACCGCAGCCTTGACCTGCTGGGCTCCGGCGATCCTTCCGCATCAGCCTTCCAAGTAGCTGGAACCACAGGTGCGCGCTACCACGCCCAGCTAATTTTTTGATTTTTGTAGAGATGAGGTCTCACCAAGTTGCCCAGGCGGGTCTCGAGCCCGCAGACTCAGGCGATCAATCACCTCAGCCTCCCAAAGCGCTGGGATTACAGGCTGAGCCACTCAGCCCAGCTAATGCTTTTTAAACATTGCTGGGTTGCTTAGTATTTTGCGTTTATATTATTACAGGGCATTGGTTTGTGATTTTTCTGCCTTTTGATGTGTTTTTCTGCTTTTAGTATCAGGGTAATACTAAATGAGTGGATACGTTATCCCTCCTCTTTTATTATTTGAAAGAACTTGTGAAAGATTGTTATTAATTCTCTTTAAATATTTGGTAAAATTCTGTAGTGTGTCCATCTTGGACTGAGCTTTCTTTTGTTTGAAGTTTTAATATTACTGGTTGTTGTAGTTTGAATATGATTTGTTCCCACCAAAACTCACCTTGTGTCTTGGTCCCCAGGGTAACAATGTTGTATTTAGAGCTAATGGAACCTTTAAAAGTCTTTTGGGTCATGAAACATTCACTTTCATGAAGTAATTAATCCTATTTCATAGGACTTAAGTGAGTCCTTGCTCTAAAGGAATTAAATTAGTTACTGCAAGAGTGGGTTGTTATAAAACAAGATCATACCAGTGCTTTGTGTTTTCTGCACATGCCCGCTTCCTGCTCTCACACATGCTCTTGCTATGTGATGACATCCTCCCCATTAAGAAACAGCATGAAGCCTTTTCCAGATGCAGCCATCCTATCTAGAATTTTTCAGACTCTAGAACCATGACCAAAATAAATCTTTATTCTTTATAATTTACTCAATGTCAGGTATTCTGTTATAACAAGAGAACATGTACTAAAACATAAATCCTACCTCTTCATTCTTTTTAGTTCTATTCAGATGAAATCTTTCATCTTGAGTTACTTTCTGTAATTTACATTATTTTCATATCTTTTTACATTTCATCTAATTTTGTTGGTATATATTTATTCATATAATTTCCTTATTACTTTTCAATTTCTGTGAGATTTATAGTAATTTTTTATTTATTTCTAATTTCAGTGACTTGAGTCTTCTCTTTTTTTCCCATATTCAGAATAGTAGAAAAATCTTAATTATGATAATTCTTTAAAATAACCAACTTCTACTTTTTTTATTGATTTTCTCTATAGTTTTTCTATTATACATTTTACTTATTTTCACCCAAATGTTTATTGTTTTCTTCCTTTGTTTGCTCTGGGTTTGGTGTGCTCTTCTTATATGTTTTGCTTT
Organism: Carlito syrichta; assembly: GCF_000164805.1. Lineage (NCBI taxonomy): Eukaryota > Metazoa > Chordata > Mammalia > Primates > Tarsiidae > Carlito > Carlito syrichta. The sequence continues at coordinate 177,909 of NW_007257133.1, read as the reverse complement.
TATTTTCATTTGCATCAAAACCTTTTCCAGTTTCTCTTTTGATTTTTGGCACCCATAGTTTATTTTAAAATGTGTGTTAATTTTCACATATTTATGAATTTTCTAACTGATTTTGTTTTTTATTTCCTATTTTATTCTATTGTGGGTGAATAACAGACTTTGTTTGATTTCAATCCTTTTAAATTTAATGAGACTTGTTTTGTAGTCTAGTATATGGTCTATCTGGAAAATATTTGGTGTGCATCTAAAAATATGTATTCTGTTGCTGTTTTATATATGTCTGTTCTGTGAAATGGTCTATATGTCTTTAGGTCTATAGTCTATAACTTACAGTATTATTTAAGGCTTCTATGTTCTTGCTGGCTTTCTCTTTATTGCCCCATGTATTATAGAAACTAGGATAGACGTTCACAAGTATTATTGTTAAATTGCTGTTTCTTATTCTACTTCTGTCAGTTTTGCTTCATGTACTTTTGGCCTCTGTTGTTAAGTGTTAGGTTTATAATTGCTATAGTTTCTTGATGAATGGACCCTGTATTCTTTTATTTTTATAAAAAATTCTTATTTGTTTTTACTAACAATTTTTTTCTTAATGTCTATTTTCTCTAATATGATAGCCACTTTCACTCTCTTTTAATTGATATTAACATGATATAGCTTTTTCTATCTTTTTATATTTAAGCTTTATCATTTTTAACACCTCACCAACAAGGGTAACTGCATGATGAACATTTGTATATCTAATCCTGAATTGTACCCCACATCTTTAAAATAAAAAAAATTTTTAAAAACTTATAAGAAATCTAAACTGTATTTCTAATATACAGCATAATTTGTTTTTCACACATCCAGCCATCATTTTTAATCTCTGATTTTTTTCCCTTGATTTCTCCATTACTAACATTTGTAGATTACATTTTAATTTCTTGAGATTACAAGTAACTTCTTAATTTACAGTAATCTAGTTTGAATTGATATCAACTTAATTGAAATTTTAATGATTTAAAAATGTTAAATAACTTCATTCTTTCTCCCTCTTTTGTGTCATTATATGAATTGCAATCCTTATACCTTGTGGTTCCATGGATACTAATGTAAAATTATTATTTTAGTTAGTTTTCTTTTTAATTTCGTTTTTAATCTTTAAAAAAATTTCTATAGCTTTAGGGGTACAAAATAGTTTTTGGTTACATTTGTATAGTGGCAAAGAAGTCTGGGCTTTAGGTGTATCCACCGTCTCCAACTGTGTACATTGTACATGACAGGTATTTTTTAATCTCTCCTATCTTCCAAGTTTCCAGTGTTCATTATGCCATTATGCCTTCAAAAATCCTTAGTTTAGTCCGGATGCGGTGGCTCACTCTGTAATCCCAGCATTTTGGGAGGCCAAGGCAAGAGGATTGCCTGAGCTTGTGGGTTGGAGACTAGCCTGGGCAACTTGGTGGACCTCGTCTCTACAATAAATCACAAAAACACTAGTCAGGAGAGGTGGAGTTCTTCTGTAGTTCCAGCTACTTGGAAGACTGAGGCAGAAGGATTGCCTAAGCCCAGCAGGTTGAGGTTGCAGTGGCTGTGAGTGTGCCACTGCACTCCAGCCTGGGTGATAAGAGTGAGAGTCCAATACAGAAAAAAAAAAAAAAAAATCCTTAGTTTAGCTCTCACTTATAAGTGACAACATTTGGTGTTTGGTTTTCCATTCCTGAATTATTTCACTTATGATGATGTTCTCAAATTCCATCCAAATTGAAGCAAAAGACATTATTTCATTCTTTTTTTTCTTTTTCTTTTTTTTTTTTTTTGAGTTGGAGTCTCACTCAGTCACCCAGACTGGAGTGCAGTGGCCGCTCCCGACCACCGCAGCCTCAACCTACTGGGCTCCGGCGATCCTTCCTCCTCAGCCTTCCGGGTAGCCGGAATTACAGGCGTGTGCTACCACGCCCGGCTGATATTTTGATTTATTGTAGAGATGAGGTCTCACCTGCCCAGGTGGGTCTCGAACCCGTGGGCTCAGGCAATCCACTCACCTCAGCCCCTCAAAGGCGCGGGATTACAGGCTGAGCCACCGAGCCTGGCTCAGATGTCTTTTGTGTATAAAAATCTTGGTTCTTTTGTGTAGAGACCAGTAATGGGAATGCTGAATCAAATAGTAGATCTAATTTTAGTACTTTGAGAAATCTCCATAGAGGTTTTACTAATTTGCGCTCGCACTAACAGAGTATAAGTATTCACTTTTAACCATGTATCTGTTATTTTTTAAAAAATAACTGCCATTCTCACTGATGTAAGGTGATATCATACTGTGGTTTTAATTTGCATTTTCCCAACAAGAGTGATATTGAACATTTTTTTCCATGTGTTTGCTGGCCATTTGTATATTTCCTTTGAGAGAAGTTTATTCTCATCATTTGCCCACTTATTTAATGGCATTTTTCTTGGTTTGTTTTAGTTCTTTGTAGATTCTGGATATTAGTCCATTGTCAGATGTATAGTTTGCAAGTATCTTCTCTCATTCTGTATGCTGCCTATTTATTCTGTGACTATTTTTCTGTGCAGAAACTATTTAGCTTAATTAAGTCCCACTGGTTTATTTATCTTTTTGTTGCATTTACTTTTGGGGCCATAGCCGGATGCTTATGAAGCAGGTGGTTATATGCAATCCTCCTATAGTAAATTAAAGTTTCAGCTCTGATGAAGGCAGTTGGGAGAGCTCCCAGTGAAGTGCACTGCAGTCTTCACTCCACTACATCACTAGGTTGCAGGAAAGTAGTTCACTTTTCCATTGCACCCCTGTCCTGTTCTGAACTTTCAGGTTAGGCATACACCTCTGTTCATCTGTAGAAACCTTGAAGTTCCTTGTAAGGAGATAACTCCTTTTGTTGGCCTGAATCCAAAAGATACCCTCCCATGGGGTAACTGTTATCCCAGAATACTGTTGAAATGGTGTTAACAGGTACAGTTGTACTGAGATTGTCTTCAGTGGTAGGCATGGAGGTAGAGAAGTCCCCTTCTCCACAACTCTTCATGGGAATCTGGGCTGCTCATGTGTAGAACCACTACCTTTCCCCACCAAGTCCAGCACTGTGTCTGTGTCTTTAATGACTTCATTTGTGCTGGGAGTTCTGTGACAGAGAACACTGTACTCTCTTTCTATTTTATCTATTTATATGTCCCTTGGGGAAATCCTCTGATGTGTTACACTCTCCTTTCTCCTGAGATTGGTAATCTGTAACTGCCTGATGTCTGTGAATCCTACTGGTCTTTCTGCTTTAGCTATTCTATGGACTTCCAAAATTAGTGCTGGGGGTGGTGGTACCTGCAAGGTATCTGGTGGTGTGAAGCTGCAGTAGTTGAGTTCTGAGAATTGGTCACTGCTGTCTCTGGAGGACCTTCTGGTGAAGCTCTTTAGTACCTCAGGCTATGAACTAGACTACAAGATGTGCACTGATGTGAGATTTGTTTTCATTTCCTGAGGTGGAATGATGCTAGGTAGAGCTAATTGTGCTAACTTGTCCTCTGATTTCAGAGCAGCAAGTGCAAGCACCTGCTTTAATGAGGTTGGCAGGAAGATGGTGTAGACTCTGTAGAGTTTCCTTGGTTTATATAGCCTTGGTGTGATGAGTTTTTCAATGGCCAGCTGTGATGGTGTTATGCTAGGTACATGTACAGGCTCAAGGCATCCTGAGTAGCCAGGATGGCTTGGATATTAGTGTTAGCTCTGGAATTGTACCTTCCCAAGAGCTGAGGTATTATATCAGACATAAGGGCTGTACCAGTTGCCTCAAGGAAGTACATAGCCAATCTAGGTAGTGGGCAGGACTGTGGGAACTACTAAAGTTCCCTGTTTATTTTGAGCGTTTAACGAATGTAGCGGGGGATGTATTCTAGCTCCCACTTTTGTGCACAGTTGGCTACTCCGGTGGTCATTGGGAAGGAGTCCCCAGTCACTGAGGTAATGCTGTTGCATTATGCAGAGGCTGCACAAAAGAGTTTACACGGGAAGTGTGGGGTTGCTGGAGCAACAAGTCCCGTCTAGCTTCCCCACCTGAGCATCATGCAGTCTGTGGTTCAAGCATATGTATGCTGCTGACCTCAGGTCTTCTCGCAGCACTCTTCCCCAGACGGAAGCACAGCTCAGGTAGAATTTGCCTTTGGGGCAAATGAAAGCTTTTCCCTCCAAGATCAGCCAGAATGCAGCTGCCCACAAAGGTTATGCTCCTGGGAGATGGTGACTGAAGTCACACAGGGTGTTTTTTGTTTGTTTGTTTGGTTTTTTTTTGCAAGGACTGTTCCATGTGGGTTTTGGAAGAGCATGGCTGTGTCTAAGGAAGTTCCTATGAGGAAGTGAATCATGTGAGCCTTAAGGGGGTGGGCTTTAAAATTCATGGCAGGAGCACAGAATTCCTGAATTTTCCTCATTCACCTCCCCTGCTGTGTCCAGAGGCTGCTCATGGTTTGTACAGTGATTTAGGTAAGTCTGCCTAGTTCCAACCCAGACTGATCCATTTTTCTCATCTTTGCACAGTATGCCTTGTGTTGCTTCTTTAGTAAGCTGTGGGATAGGCTGCGGGTCTCATTTGTCTCTGAGTGCTGAGACAATCTCTCTATTTTGGTTCATTTGTGCAAGAAACTCACATTAGCTGCTTCTCCTCTACCACCTTGCTTCTCTCTCCTATCTTTATTTTTTAAAATAGTTGTTAATGTTTTGGAGACTTTTTTAAGCTCACACCAAAACTGAGTGGAAAATACAGAGAGATTTTTAATTATTGCTTTATAAAATGATCTTTCATATCAGATAGCAGAGAAAAAGTGCTACTAACAGAAATATACATTGCACTGCCTTTTATATTTAATTATTTGTTTCCTTTGTCTGTGCCTTTTTATTTATTCAAATGAATTGAAGTTATTATCTAATGTTGTTTTATTTCTTCCTATTAGAATTTCTTTAATATTTCTTCAAGGGTAGGTTTGTTAGGGCCAAATTCTATCAGTTATTATTGAACTAGGAATGTCTTGAATTTTTCCAAATTTTTGAAGAATATGTTTTCTGGATATAGAATTCTTGTCAACAGTCCTATTGATTAAACTATTTGATTATATTACATCATCTTTTTACATTCATAATTTTTGAATAGAAATGAACAATTAACCTTATTGAAGATCTCTGGTATGTATATAATGCTTTATTGTAGTATTTTGTTTACATATGTGAGTTTTTTATTTTAATGTAAATGTTTGTAATTCAGAGTTCAGAATTAATAGTTCTCTCTGTCTTATAGACACAGAATAGTAAATGAAAAATACCATTTTAAACTCTATTGTGTTTGCTAATAAATTAATAATTATTTTATTATATTTTCTTCTGTAATTGGTGATTTAGGAAATTTGGGTAGAAAAGTGTTTATGTATGGTGTATATATTTGGCCTGAGCAAAAAGTATAACAAAAATAAACCCTTTTTAAGTATGAACAGAAAAAAGAAGAATTGATAAACAAATATGATCTGTAATGACCTTCTGGTATTTGTGAAAAGACGTCTGTGGAATTTATAATATTAAAAAATGACTTTAGTATAAAATTATTAAAAAAGTTTTAAAAACACATCAGTTTTAATATTTTGACACTGTAAATTCACCATGTAAGCCATTTATGAGAATATATAAAGGGACTGGGATAATATAAAATTACACTATGATATAGTAAAATAACCCTCAGAATTGCTGGTAAAATTGAGATGGTCTATTTGATGTCATGAATTGCAATTAGTTGAGATTAATTATGTAACTTTTTGTTAAAAATCAATATACTATTTTTAATGTTAAAATTAATAATACATTTTTAAGGTAACTGCTGTTTTAAATTGAAAACTTAGCTGAGATATTTAATTGGAAATGTTGGAACATATACCTGGACACATTTGGTACAATATTGATCTTAAACTCTTTAATTAGACATTTTTATAACACAAGATTATTGCATAACAATATAGCTTCCTAATTGTGTCAGGTAATCTAATTTTACTTTGTATCTACTTTATCATCCTAAAGTTATTTTTTCTAACCAATCTTTAGTTATTCCATCTCTAAACATTAAAACATTTTTCTGAAGGCACTAAAAATAATTGAGTATGCAACACAGACTATGCAGTTGTACAATTTCTCTAACCATATAAACTTTTGCTATAAATAAATTAAGCTGCTAAAATACGCTCTGACATCCTAAATAGTGTTTTATGCATTTATAGCTACTGTTTTCATGCTTTTATAGTTATGTTACTACCAAAAATGATTACCATTATTAATAATAATGACTATTATTATTATTAATATCATTTTGAGTCAGAGTCTCACTCTATTGCCCAGGCTGAAGTATAGTGGCACAATCACTGCTAGCTCAGGTGATCCTTCCACCTCTGTCTTCCAAGTAGCTGTAAGTACAAGTATGTGCCAGCATGCCTGGCTAATGTTTTAATTTATTCTAGAGATGAGGTCTTGTCAACTTGTCCAGATTGTTCTCAAAATCCCACTCAGGCAATATTCTCACCACTGCCTCCCAAAGTGCTAGGATTACAGGCATGAGCTACCATGCTCAGCTGGGATATTATTTAATAGTATTGTTTGATAATTTAAACCTTCCCAGTTATCAAAATATTAGAGTCTCATCATAAGGTTGCAGTCTTGTTATAATTTACCATCACAGTATATAAACCTCCTTTCTTAAGGCAATGAATAGATTTGCCTGCAAAGGCCTTATTCTCCTGCTATTACTTGCCATTTGGACTCCATTCATTAGAACTCATTCTCATTGACCAAGCCCTTTGCCTGGTTTTCTGAAAATCTTTTACTTAAACTTTTTTTCTCCTAGTGTATGACCTTTTGTTTTCCAGTTGTCTCTATTGATGCTGATGATCTTCAATACTTACTTTTTATCTCTTCAACCCAAGTTTTGGTTTACATGCAGAAGAATAAAACAGGGCCCTTATCTCACAATTTAAACTCAAATTCTCAAAATGGTTAAGGACTAAATTGTAAAACCTGAAATCACAAAACTCCTAAAAGAAAACATGGATAAAGCTTCTTGACATTGGTCTTACCAGTTATGGGGGAGGGGGATGTGACACTAAAAGTACAGGCAACAAAAGCAAAAACAAACAAGTGAGTTTATATCAAAGTTAAAAAACATCTCTACAGCAAAAGAAAGAATCAACATAGTGAGAAAGCATCCTATGGACTGGGGAAAAAATGAAAACCATATATTTTATAATTAGTATCCAAAATACACAAGGAACTCTTACAACTCAATAGCAAAAATAAAGAAAAAAGTAAAAGAAAAAGAAAGGATAACCAGGTTTTAAAATGGGTGAAAAGACTAGATCTTTTTCCAAAGAAGTCATACATATGGACAAAAGATAAATGGAAAAATGCCCAACATCCCTAATCATCAGGTAAATGCAAATCAAAACCACTATAAAATAGCAACTTACAACCATTAGGATGGCTATTACTAAGAAAGAAACAGATAAATGTTCATAAAGATGTGAAGAAAGGGGAATGATTGTACACTTTTGGAGAAACTGTAAATACAGAAAATAGATATGGATGTTCCACACACACACACACACACACACACACAAACACACACACACACACACATAAACAAATTAAAAAAAAACCAATTAAATATACAACTACTATATGATCCAGCAGTTTCACTTCTGGGTTTATATTTAAATGACATGAAATCGATATGTTGAAGAGATATCTGGAGTCCCATGTTCATTGCAGTGTTATTCACAGTAGCCAAGATATGGAAACAACCTGAATGTCGATGAACAGATGAATGGATAATGAAAATGTAACTCATACATACAATAAAATACTATTTAACCTTTTAAATAAGTAAATCTTGCCCTTTGGAATAACATTAATTATCTTGGAGGGCATGATGCTAATTCGAGACCTCATCTCTACAATAAATCAAAAAATCAGCCGGGCGTGGTAGCGCATGCCTGTAATTCCGGCTACTCGGAAGGCTGAGGCGGAAGGATCGCCGGAGCCCAGCGGGTCAAGGATATCGTGGCCCGGAGCGGCCACTGCACTCCAGTCTGAGTGACCAAGTGAGACTCCAACTCAAAAACAAAACAAAACAAAACAACAACAACAAAAAAAGCCAGACACACAAGAAGACAAATACCATGTGCTTGCACCAGTTTGAATACGTTTCTCAAAGTTTATTTGTTGGAAACTTAATTCGTCATACAACAATGCTGAGATGTGGAGCCTTTTGAAAGGTAATTAAGTAGCTGGGCTCGGTGGCTCAGCCTGTAATCCCGCACCTTTGGGAGGCTGAGGTGAGTGGATTGCCTGAGCCCGCGGGTTCGAGACCCGCCTGGGCAGCGAGACCTCATCTCTACAATAAATCAAAAAATCAGCTGGGCGTGGTAGCGCATGCTTGTAATTCCGGCTACTTGGAAGGCTGAGGCCGAAGGATCGCCAAGCCCATCGGGTCGAGGCTGCGGTGGCCGGGAGCGGCCACTGCACTCCAGTGTGGGCGACCGAGTGAGACTCCAGCTCAAAAAAAAAAAAAAAAAAAAAAAGAAAGGTAATTAAGTAATGAGGGCTCTGCTCTGGTGAATGGATTATGCCATTATCCTGAAAATAGATTATCATAGGAGTGATTTCCTTATAAAAGAATGAGTTTGGTCCCTTTCCCTAGTGCGTTCTCTCTTTCTCTCTTCCCCCTTCCATTTTGCAGTGCAATGATGCAGCAAGAAGGCTTTCACCAGGTGTGAGCCTTTTGACCATGGACTTCACAACCTCCAGAACTGTAAGTAATAAATGTGTTTTGAATCTATTACTTGATCTCAGACATTCTGTTAAAGCAGCAAAAAACAGATTAAGTTACTATATGATGTTTCACTATGTGATATCACTTATATGTGGAATCTAAAATACTCTAGCTCAAAGAAGCAGAGAGTAGAACGATGATTTCCAGGAATTGGGGTCAGGGATGGTGGTGGGGGGGTTAGGAGGTCAGTTCAAAGGTACAAAATTTTCAGTTCTGCATGTTCTGTGGATCTAATGTATAGCATAGTGCCTATAGCTAACAATACTGTATTCTGTATTAAAAATTTCCTAAGAGAGTATGTCTTATGTTATGTGTTCTTACTGCACACAAAAAAATGATAATGATAATAATAAAGGAGGCAGAAGGAAATTTTGGCAATAATAAATATGGGTATGACCTTGATGGTGGTGATGGTTTTCATGGATGTATGTTTATGCCCAGGTTTATGTATATATTAAATATGTACAGCATTTAATATGACAATCATATCTTTAATAAAATGGTCTGAAAATTAGAATACATACAAAAAAAAACTTTTGCCATGATATTCTGGTCCAAAACTTCAAGACATCCATCCCCTCTAACCCCCCACCCCTTTTTTAGTTCTAGTCTCCTTTACATCTCCTCTTTTCAGGTTTTAATCAAGCTCTCTTACTTTCTACCCTACTTTACTTGCACCATCCTCTTTTTGCTGTGGAAATATAACCGTAGAAATAAATTATTAGTATTTAAACCATGTATCTGACTCATTCTCATTCCCATCTCATAAGCTCAAATCTCTTTTTCAGTCTCTCAAATGGATGTTTGTACAGAATTATAACTGTATTTCTCAGTTCTTAATTTCCTTTCTCTGATTTGTAATATTTTTTTTCTGGAAATATAAGTGGCATGAAGAGTTAATCAGTATGTATTAAGTAACAATAATAATTCTGACCAGAATTGTGTCAGAAGTGGAAGATTAAAAAAAAGTTTAAGACAGGACACATAACAAGTGCCCAGCCAAATATATGAGTCAGGGACAATAAAGATAATGTTAGTCCCTTTATTGTCTTTCATCTTTCCTCTTTGTTCTAAACAAAGTAGGTTTTGACAAAAATGTGTGAAAGCAAGTCATACAAATGTTTTAAGTTGTTGAAGATTCTCACACTTGTTACAGAGACAGGAACATTGTAGGAATTTACTCTTTAAAATACAAGAATATCTACCTTAAATTATAACTAAAGTTTTACCTTGGGGAGTCACGTTTTCTAATGTTATACTAGTTAATTAGGAATAACTAAGTAGAAATTTAAGATCATACATTTTCACCTTAAGGAAGTTATATGAATATCATAATGGTATAAATACATGAATAATGCAAAGCATGTATGTTACTTTTGTTATAATTAATGTGGTTATTTTAACAGTTTGATCATCAAAAAAGAGCAAAGGCAATAGGCAAACATATTTTAAGAAAGCTAGAATTTTTTTATTTTATATACTATTTTATAAACACGTAAGTGCTTAGTATGTTGTAGGCACAATTCTCTATGAATTACCCACATGAAAACTTTATAAAGTAGCTTTAATTAACATTCACATTTGATTGAGGAAGACACTGGAATAGAGAGGTTTAGTAACAATGCCCTATAATAGTTACAAATTATTTTTCAGAGATTTTTAATTGCACTTGTTAGAAATGAAACTTGTTTTTCATTAAGCATCTTCTCAAACAAAACTGATTTATCTCTTTCACAACCTGAATACAATCAATAACCAAATTAGGATTAATATAGTTTTAAAACTAAGCAGGATGATTATGTATGTATAATTTGATATTTTCTGAATCTGTGTTTACAACTTACTAAATCTATTATTTTGATAGTAGAAGATGAAATTTTTTACTAAGCTACAAAATAGAACATAGATTTCATTTTTTCTCGTTTTAATTTAGGGTATGGCAATGATTTAGTAAGTTTGAAATCCTTTCACCTCTATAATGTGATATATTACTTTTCAGTATCTCCCTGTGTATTATTGTTCCTATTTTCTGATAATATATAAATTTAGTTCAAATTAATTCAATTTATTTATATTTTGTGTCAAAACTGTAAATAAAATATATTAATGAACTTTGACATTTTATAAGCATGTATCTATACAGAATAGAGAAATTAGGATATAGACATGAGTTCTATTGAATTTGTTCCTTAAAAGAATTGTAGCTTCAACATCTTCTATTCTATGCTTATTTTCCATTTTCCATCTGATCTTAGTTTTTTGGATTTTTTTTTTTTGCTTTGGATGTTGTTATTTAATATTTGAATTAAAGTGTGTCCCATTAATCAAATATTATCTTAGTTGTACCAAACTACAACTATTATGGGTTTCATTATGTGCCACTGTCTTTAATTATGTTCTAAGGAAAGAGGTGTATATTCTGATTGATATTTTGCTACATCCTTCAGAATCATCCAGCATTCTGTTAGTTCTAATATTAAATACTTTCCTTTGTCCATAACATTCTTTTTTGAGTACTTCTTTGATTTCATCTTGCATATTATCCTGCAATATGTATAATTACATTCTATAACTGTATGATTTATTGCAGTCATATTTCCTCAACCAGTTCATATATTGCCCTTATAACCGGGTTTTTCTGTTGTTTTGTAATGAATTGTATTACATCTTCATAAGAACATATCAAGGTTCTTCTCAATGAGGTAAACCATTTGTCTTTATAGAAATAAAAATAAAATAATAAAACTATCACTAATTGTTTTACAGTGAGGATTACAATTTTATATATAAATGTGATTTCCTAAACTATCCTCTAGTTGGTCTTCTCCATTAAATACTTTTTGGATGTTATCTATCACTTAAATTTACATGTCTTGGCTCCAGTTAATGTCAAGTTATTCATAATACAAACCGCCTGGCATTTTATGTGCTCTACTGCATTTCACAAAATGTATGTTATTCTAAGTGTCTTAAAGAACACGTAATACATTTTTATTCCCTTTAGTAATTTGTTGAGATACATTTTTAATCTTTTTATTCATATCTAGCTTTATTCTCAACATTTACAATAGACTTTTCTGTGAAATAACACAATTTGTGCCATGACCAAAGCTTCCTGATAATGTTCTTTAAACATGTTTGTAATATAAGAAAGCATTAATATCCCTCATAAAAGTACATTGTGGAATGTCTCAAAGGACAATAAAAGTAGATATTGTATTAAATGTTTTCTTTATATCTCTAAAAGTATCATATGTATGCTAAGTACTTTGGAGGAAATGATATTTCATACATAAGCAAGAAAAAAATCATACTATGATAAAAATATTTTGTGTTCCTTTCGGCTAGAATAAACTAATGCAATAGACCATGGTTTCAAACTACAACTTGGGCAAAGAACAATTTTTATTTCTTGCAGTCAGTAAATAAGGAAATAGAAAATTTTTTCATTAAGACAGTGCGGTAAATATTCTTTTCCCCCCAATTTTTCTCTCAGAAACCAGCAAAAACGTGACACAAAGAGTAAAAGATTAAAAAATATATATTCTAATAAAAATAGGGAGACAGCCATGATTCCCAACCATTAGAATAACATGCAAACAAACTGCAAATAAATTCAAATTTAGACTAAATTGTGAGAAATAAAAGATTAAAATCACTTTTATAGATTTGAAATTACAACCAATAATTATAGAAAATAAGCAGTATAACCAAAAGGGTCTAAACAACAATTTTATTGATTAATTGATGGAATGAGTTTCTTATGGAACAGCAGAATTGGGGTCATTTATGACCATGAAAATGTCCTGCAGCCCTGATGAATACCAGAGGGTAATAGTGAAGGGAATGCCAAAATAAGAATAGAAATAACATAGAAGATGGATACTCAGTGATTTATCACAGAAACCAAGAGAAGAGTACCATATGTTCTCACTTATGAGCAGACCTTGAACAATTATCATAATACTATAAGAAAGGGACTGGCAGTAGTGGAAACTGCTGGCGGGAGGCGGGTGGGATTGGCAGTTGAAGGGAACTGCCGGAGGGGGGCGGGGGATGGCACGCCTCATCAACAAGACTACCTGTATAATGAACATTTGTATGACTAACTCTGAAATATACCCCACATCTTTAAAATGAAAAATTTAATAGTTAAAAAAACAAATTAAACAAGAATGGTAGGTTGGAAATCACCTCTGTAACAGCTGCCAAGTATTGTAAAGTAAAATATATCTTTGCATTCTTTAAAGGAAGAATTATGAAAGATTAGTGCACCATTAGTAAACATCTTGGGCTTTTATTGCATTAGATTTTATTTTTCTATTGCTCTTTTTGTTGTTGTTGTTCGATCTGTTGTACAATGTCTTATTTGAAGAAATGATTGTTTTATTTTAGGTTTCTTGTGTCTGCTGAATTCTTAAAAAGGGGTTTCCATAGATATAAATAGAGACACAGGCCAGCAAACTTCCTGTCCTATCTATGTTAGTCTAAAGGCTACTGGTTGAATTTCTATCAGACTGAAAAACAGTGAAAGCAAATGGACCCAACTTTGCTTTGAAACTTCATGAAGCACTCCCTAACTAGTTAATGTATTAAATAAGATCACATTGTTTTCTTAAAGTTGGGGAATTAAGGGTGATCTAACTACTGATGCTAGACCCTCTTACTATCCCAAGTGGGCAGGGCTCCCAAGACACTACTTATAAACACACACTTTTGACTATGAGGCATTTTGGTGCCTATTTTCTAGTTGCAATGAGTTTGTTTTTTTTTTTTAAACTGCTGCCTCCTTTTGAAAAATCTTAAACATGCCTTATATGAAGTCTCACCATATTCCTAAACTTATTTGGAAAATGCCCTAGATAAAACATGCTGACATTGGCCAATATGAAAACTATGTGTATGTCAGAATCAGTAAATTCATACATTTGGAGGAGGCCTTAGAAATTTAGTTAAAAGATATTCAAACATTAATAACTCACTATTAAAATTGAAATGGTGAAGATGTAAAACAAAATGCTTCCTCCAAAGTAAAGTTTCTCAAAGATGTGTGAGCTTCTCAAAGATGTGTGTCTAAAGAGGGATGTCCAACTTTTTAGTTTCCTCGGGCAACATCAAGTAAAGAAGAATTGTCTTGGACTGCACATAAATGATTTAGTTAATTTATATACTTATAATATATAAACTTATATATAAAAGAAATCTTTTTAAAATTTTTTTATTATAAATATGTGGGGTACAATTCAGGGTTAGGTATACAAACATTGACCATGCAGGTACCTGCTGATGAGGTATTCCCCTCCTTCTCCTAGCAGTTTCCCTCAACTGCCAATCCCACTAGAAAACTTTTAATAAGACTTTTATTTTTTATATTTTGTATTATAAAGTTTAGAAAAATGGGAACATTATAAAACTAGTGGGAAATTTGACCATGTTTTTGTAAAACTAATCTATCTACACCTAGTTTGATAGAAGTGGTCACAATTCTTAGTGAATTCTCAAGGTGCTCAGCAGAAATGTCTGAATTTTGAACTTCATATGCTTCATAATTAAAAACAGCTGGTCACAAATGTATGGGCTGCCAGAAAGCAATGTCAGAAATAAGGTGTGATTGTGAACTTCAAAAATGGAACTATGCATGAGGTCAAAAAGAGAATAAATGCTAAAAAAAACACAAGATGTGGAAGATTTTGTGGGATTACCTTGCTAGCTGTCTGACTGTGCTTGGTCCGTGGGCCATGGGGTTGGACATGCCTGGTCTAAAGCATGCTATCTTTTGCATATACCTCTCTCTATCCAGCTCCACTTTAACCTGCTAATTATGCCTTTTCTATTCCCTTTGCTCCTTCTCTGATCTCCTGAATAAACAACTCCCCCTTTCAGGGTTTTTTTTTTCTTCAAGAAATCGAAAGTCACATTTGCACAAAGTCTCCTTAAAATTAATTAAACTATCTTCAGAATTCATACTAGGATTTCCTTTAATTCTAAAGTTAACATAAGCAGAATACTACTCTATTGTCAAGTAAAAGCACACACACCAGTTTTTAACCAGGCAATTAAATAATTATAAAAATATGTTACCTTTTCCGTTTCATATTGTCATCCATTGATGTAAAATGTTTAATCCTGTCACTACCCTTACCTGTTAAAGGAGAACCTCATAATTATGTTTGTGTAGCTTTAGAAGTGTCTATGTCTAGGACAAATCTTTGGGACACTTCAAAAAAAATTCTGCCTTACAAGAGTTTATTAATGAAACTTACATTAAAAATGAAGACAGACAATACCATCACAATTATTGCATATTTTTTGAAGTGAATTACCTACCAGAAGTTAAATCAGTTAAATGAATACTCCTCAAAATTGCTCTTACAAACCTACAATACTACAGTAGAAGAGGTTATAACAGTTAGGGAAAATGATTTAGCAGACTATTATGCCAAATAGGATCCTCTGATTTAATCTCATACACAGAGCTCCTGCAGAGCAGATAGAAAAATATATTAAGATGCTCAAGGATTCTATCACAGAAGATCAAAACTTGACCCACTATAATGAAAAGAAATGAAAAATAAATCAGAATATAAGAGCCAAGAGACCAAAATTTGGAGATGCCAGAATTGTCATCTCGTAAATGGATGTTGCCAAGATGCTCCACGGACAACCCATCAAAGTAGGGAAACAGTGACAACAATATGTAGGAAAAAAGTTGTGTAAGATTGCAGAGGGCATATCTATTGTTGCTAACTTAAAGATACATTTTTTTTGCTATTATAATATAAATGTCAAATTTTTATATAATGCAACATTGTGATCAAAAGCAATATTCTTACTCAATTATGAAGCCTATAGAGCAGAAATACGTTTGGAATGGAAAGTGAAGCATACACAAACTATAATTACATTTAAACAAATTGTAATGTCTGTCAAATAGAGGCCATAGCTGTCAAAATTTACAAGCATGTACACAACATGTCAACCTGTTAAACATTTAAACTACAATATTTTTGGATGAAGCAGCATTTAATAGCAAACAGAAAAAATGACTATCACATTCCAATATGCAATATTTTTACTTCTTGTCATTTGTCAGAGTTTCAAAATAGTTTAAACTTTGAGTAACAACTTTATATATCCACTGAAATGTGTTACAGTACTATTAAACTTTTGACAATATATCTTCTAAATTTTCATTGCACTTTTCATAAATAATTGGATATCATTAGATAAAATATTAAATGAAGTACTGACGAAATATAAAATTGGAAATATAGAAAAAAGTTTGAAAACAATATTCAAAACCCAAATAAAAATTTAACAAATTAAACAAGGAAGCTTCTGGTAGCATAAAATATTTAATATTGAAATTCTATGATTGTACTTTAGCAAACTTATGGGAATAATATTTTGTTTGTAATAATTTGAAATGTATTTTTTGTGTCTGGTTTCTTCTGATTAGATGGATGTTCTATGATATACATATTCTTTATTATGTTAGTAATTTATTTATATTTATGAGTATCATTATACAATATAGTAACACCACAATCTGTTTACCTATTAAAGAACATTGGTGCTATTTTCAGTTTGGGATTAATATAAAAAAACTGCTATGAATATTCTGCACACATTTACATACATATAAATTTAACATTGAATCTCAGTGTTTGATTTGTTATTTCTATCTGTTTTAAATATTAATTTTATTTCGTTTATTATTTTATAAATAATAATAAATAAAATATCAAATTTTATTTCATATTTATTATTTTCTATATGTTTTTAGTATTTTAACTCATTAAATATGTCTTAATATTCTACACACTCACCAATAATTTAATGTTCAATATGTTTTTAATTTTAAACATTATAGAGGGCACAGTGTGGTGAACAAATACATTTTTGAAGTAGAAGACTATGATATAAAAGTGGACAAATAAACGTCTAGGGAAAAGTATTTAGACATGTGAAGGTGCATTTTACAAGTCAAAAACAGTTCCTCACAAAAAAAATTCCACAACTCAATAAATACTGAACAGAGTAAAAATATAGACAATACAGTGAAAGTAAATACAAACACTATATATACATATAGTATATATAATATATAATTTTTCAACCTAACTCATACTTAAAAAAATACAGGTTAAAAATATAATTTTTAAAATACTTGTTGGCCGAGCTCGGTGGCTCAGCCTGTAATCCCGCGCCTTTGGGAGGCTGAGGTGAGTGGATTGCCTGAGCCCGCAAGTTCGAGACCTGCCTGGGCAGCAAGACCTCATCTCTACAATAAAAAAAAAAAATCAGCCGGGCGTGATAGCGCATGCCTGTAATTCCAGCTACTTGGAAGGTTGAAGTGGAAGGATCGCCGGAGCCCAGCAGGTCGAGGCTGCAGTGGCCGGGAGCGGCCACTGCACTCCAGTCTGGGCGACAGAGTGAGACTCCAACTCAAAATAAATAAATAAATAAAATAAAATAAAATAAAATAAAATAAAATAAAATAAAATACTTGTTAAAAATTTTATAATATACAGTTGATTAGGCTTTGAAGAAAAGATATATATGTGGCATAATTTTTTGCAGAGTGATTAGGCAATTTTTTTTT
>NW_007257133.1:159588-160411 GCF_000164805.1 Carlito syrichta | reverse complement strand
TTTCTTTTCGATTGGAAAATATAGTTTATTTAGAAAGTCAAGTAGAGAAAGAGATTCGCCTCCCCAAGGTAGGAGAGGGGGTCAAAGCTTAGGAAACACGACAGCGGCCATAGCTCAAAGAGCACATGGCCACACCAGAGTTTAGTAAAGCAATGGCAAAATGGAATAAATTAACTGCCTAGCATAGACACCCTTGTAACTGACTGACTTTCAACTTTTTTCTATTAAGATGGGGAATAAGGTATTTTTTCAGGGTGCACATGGAATAAGTTCTTTTGATTTCTTGAAAAGAAACCTTTGATGAAGTAATACATGACAGGTTGATAAATAAGCTGAGAGCTTAAAAAATGTGAGCCTGTATGGAGATCACTTAAACTGGCTAAAATGGATAATAGAGATGACTTTCAAAGTGGCTTATGACCTCATTCTTTGAAAAGTATTAAGTGTGTTTTTATAAAGTCACTCTCTTGAACTCCATTACTTTTAAGGCACAGGACTCTAATATTCTTAAATGTAAAAGAAGAAACTGTTATTCATCCCTAGGATATATTTAATCAAACAATTATTCTTTATTGTAATGGAAATAATCTTGTTATAAAAATGTTAAAATTGTAAATTTAATTTTCACTGAATTTAGAATCTGCACATGGGCTTAATATGCTTTAAGTCATTAAATTATTATTTATTGAACATTTATGAAATACATGGTAGCGTATGCCTGTAATTCCGGCTACTTGGAAGGCTGAGGCAGAAGGATCGCCGAAGCCCACCAGGTCGAGGCTGCGGTGGCCGGAAGCGGCCACTGCACTCCAGTCTGGGCGAC
>NW_007257133.1:148133-159538 GCF_000164805.1 Carlito syrichta | reverse complement strand
AGTCTGTATTTGCCAACTCTAGGTCTGGCAATTTTTTAATATTAAATTTTTCATGTTATTGGAGGCAGAAATTCTACTAAAGTATACATCTTTTGAATGTCTTAATATGTATGTGCATAAGTGTATATATAAGAACTTTCTTTGCAGTATACTTAGAGTAACAAAGAACCAAATGTCCATAAATGAGGAACTAGTTAAATACATTATGATAACAGCATACATTAGAAAACTATTTAGTAACTACATTATTCATTAAATTATCCGGAAATAGTTGACATTTGTTTTTTGCCGCTACTTTTCCAGAAACTTTTTGTAAAGATAGGCACAGATATAATTTTTGTGAATTCTATTTCCTTATTAATTTACCTGAACTTCAAGTCATCTTCTTTTCTTGAAAAACAATTCTGGGTAAAAATAGAGTCCTAGGACAATGACCCTGGGTAAAAACATTATTTGCTTTTTTTATTATCCTACAAGTAAGCAAGGAGTTTTTTCTTTAAAGAAAATATGTTTTTTATTATTTACAAAATGAATGCTTTCTAAGAACAAAATCATGGACTTGTTTAACTCATAAAGAGATGATAGATTGTCACATTTCAATGCCATGTTCAATTTAATAAAATACTTTTTTAGCATTAAATTTGAGATGAGAAGATTCACTTTAAGTATTTTAGCATTTATATAAATTACATTTTTCACTAATAACAGTATATATTTCATGGCCTATTTAACTAGTCTTCTTATTTCTTAAGCAGAAAAAGAGTTACATTGTTAGGTGTTATGTAAGAAGAATGCAGTTACCCAAGATAATTGAAATAGAGTAAACATGCTAAACAAGAATGTCACAGTAAATTCCATAAAACTTACTTGATAACATGGGTGTCTTTATGATCCATTTTATTGTTTAGTTTTTTCAACAGCTGGATTTTTGTTGTTGTTGTTTTTGCTATCAGAAAACATAAGTGCATCCTCTTATTCTTATCACTGTTACCCATAGAAATATCTGCAGTCCTTTTTATATTTTCAACAATATCTTTACACCACAGAGCAGAAAATAGGTTAAAAAAAAAAAGCAATGCACTGAGTTCTTGGTCCCATGTGGAGGACTGTGGGAAACCTGTTGTTAGTGTGTCCAGTCCACACATCCTGCATACAGGTCATTTCATTACCCTTTGTGACTGGGAGAATTTGAGCATGTGTGGGAGAATTGAAGCATGCATTTAAGAAGCTATATGACATTTTAGAAAGGCTAAGAGGATCTTTTCTTCCCCTCAGGAATGGTGAACAAACTTTGACTGTGACTGGTCACATAAGATCAGGTGATGAACTTTCGACTTCTTTCTTCATGCTAGTGTCTGAAAAGTTTTAAATTTTGGAGCATTTTATAGTTTGGATTCTCGGCTTAGGAAAGCTCAACCTATACGAATTTATTTTAAAGGTTTTAATGTAAGGAGAGTTGAACAACTTAAAATAACTTAATTTTGACAAACAATGACATGCCTCCAAATATAGCATTGGTTCAAATACATTAATTAATATAAGCAATCTCTAGGAAAATACACATTTTATCCGTAAGAAGAATTGCGGGTATGGGTTATTAGCTGGTTTTTTGTCTGTATGTATCAATTTAGTTTTAAATGTTTAAAGACATATTTGGTAGTAGGATATGAAGTCTTTAATTATTAAATATAAATAAAATACTGTGTATTAACCAATCTCTGTAGATTGTCATGCTAATAAACACTTAATAAGCTTTGGTGGAATATTTCTGTTGTTAATATGCTGAGTTTGAGTTACAGGATTGATATTTAACTGGGAATATTATTTGGAATACCAGGGTATTGGACAGAAGAAAATTAAGTTTTTGTTATATATCAGATTCATCCAAATGATGTATTGACCTTACCATTTAAAACTTACTGGGTATTTCTGGCAGATACTTTAATTTCATGCTTTTGGATATAACTATAATAGCGACAAATTATAACTAACAAAATATCATCTCAAGCATTGCTAATAAACATTAAAAGTGTATGTCTACTTTTATTGCATAGGATAGGATTTTATCATGATAAATTATTTTCTGTGTAAAATTAACAATCAAATTTTGTTTATTGACATTATTTTAACAGTTTACTATTTATAGATATTTTGTCTATTTTTATCTATTATATTTGTAGTATATCTGTTATAAAATATTGCCATAAATGTCTTTGCCTAAGCACTAGTAACAGCATTTGTGCTTTAAAAAGATATATTTCTATAAATTTCCTTTCTAGTTTAAAGAAATAGAAATATTGCTACTGGATTTTAAACTTCTCCTTCAGAAACAGGGAAAATTTGTTTTCACACAAAATAAGAGAAATGTCTCTTCAAACACACACTACATGAAATATACCTAAATCCACAAGATTTAAGCACATTTATTTTAGTTACTTTGCAGTTTTTGTAGGGTTTTTTTTTTTGTTTCCATCAGATTTTTTATTAGCTATCAAAGGACTTTCTAAAATGTATTGGTTTTGGTAAGATAATTATGTCATAGGAACCCAATTATTTTACCAATTTTTAATTTACTTAATGTTGTAAAAATTCCCCACTGACTGTCCACTGCTTTTTGTCTATTTTTTTCAAATATTGAACTAAATTTGTTATTAATCCTTTATGTTTTTATTTATTTTTTCTCTCCTTTTTCAGATGACAGCATTTACATTCTGGATCACCCATAAGAACAAAAAATAACTTGGCCTACTAATAGTTACACATGGCTTTCAGTATTCTAGTATTTAATAATTTGTTTGCTATGGTAGTTTTTATTTCTTTATTGACTCTAGACATTTGGTATGCTCTTTATTCATTTTTTTAGTGACTTTAGTGTTATTGCTGGTGGAACAATGGTAGGAATTCTTTAAATGCTTTTTATTAAGAGCTAGTATTATTACACTGATTCAGGAGTTTTCAATTCCACTGTCAGCTTAAACCAGCAACCTCGGGTTCTTGTCCCCAAGACCAAGAAGTTTAAGGAACGCAGACACAAAAAGGATGAGTCAAAGAAGGAGTTTGTTAAGCAACGAAGCTCTCCAGAAAAGAGAGGGGTCCGAAATGGGTTACCAGTGCTAGGAGTTTGTTTGTGGTTTTATCTAATCTTTTCTGAGGGGCATTTCTCTCATTTACATCTTATCTGCCCCTTACTTCCTGAGACCTAATTTTAATTGTGCACGTGGGCCCTCGACCAAGGTTACTCCATCTTGAATGTTACCCATAAGCACCACAGAAAAGCCCACGGGAGGGAGGTGGGGGGTAAAAACCACAATGCAAATGCCATGTAAATGATGTTATAATAAGCCAAGGTCAAGTTAGGACATTTAGTTAAGTTACTGCACCAGGGTTAAAGCAGCCAAAAGTCCCTTTTAGCAGTACATCCTGGATTGAAAGGATGCTGTGAATGGCATTGACCACATTTTTTCAGCTAACAATTATATAAGGGGGGTGGTGCAGGGGGCATTCCTGCAGATTTTAGGTCTCCTTGAGACCCGCCCTCTCTGTCTGCCTCATCAGCTTCTGCCTATCTCCTCTCTCATTACTATGGTGTCAGACTATAACTCATGCAATTTCTGGTTTCTGAAATATGCTGAAGTTTTTAAAATAGTTATGTAATAACTAAAATGTCTTTAATGTACACTTAAGAAGAATTTGTATTACTTGTATCTGGCAAAACTCAATGAATTCATCATTCATTTTTATTTTTTATTTTTTGCCTGGTGAACTGCCTGGAACATGAAGGGCAATTGATAATTAATTATTGCTCATGTGAAGTATGTTTTAAATAATACTGCTGTTTAAGTTTAAAACATACTCGACAGTATTTTTAAAATTTTCACCCTGAAATAATAGCTTCAAATAAATAAAGTAATAAATTCTTTCTAGGCTGATATGAAAAATATTTACCTTATTTTATGAAAAAGAACACAAATAATGAATAATACTCGTACTCTTTCTTACCTCTTTGGTGATATTGAAGTTCATTATAAGGAAGGTAATCATTTTTGTAAAGTCAAGTTAAAATAATATCTTGACAGACTATTTGAGAGATATTTTTCACTTAGAAGTCTTATCTAGAATCAATGCACTATAATTAACTAATTTCCATGACATATCATCTATTTCCAAGCACTTGAAGGCTATCTATTAGTAAATCTAAAGTACTAGCATAACAATTTGCATGACAGCATTGTTTAATATGATTACTCATTTTTAGAACTATTTGTATTGACACCACTTCCCTTCTATAAGTACTCTTCACCTTTTTTTATTGTTTATGAGGTCAATTCAACATTAATAACTTTTTTGAGATGACAGAATATATTAGTGTTGACAGACTTAATAACTGAGGTCTTTGTGTATAGGACTAAAGGCTTTACTAATGGTAATAGAAGTTTCTAATTTTCTGTTGAAATTTGTGATGTTAAATTATTTGCCATAGCAACTGACTGTGTTGTTATAAAAATGAGAAATTAACTTCAAGAACAAAATGGATGGATAAACAAATATGAAAAACATATTTTTCAGGATTATTTTTATACGTGTATTTTTTATATCAGTAAGTTAAAATCAAGTAGTTTTTCAAATACATAGTATGAACAAACACATACAAACACAAACTCACACATGAGACTGACAATTAAGTTGGAGAACTCATCTTAAAAAATGTGCTGCTGAATATCACTATGGTCACCTTCAAAGTACTCCCCTTGGGAAGCTGTGCAGTGACACCAGTACCTTGTCCACCTATCAAAGCAACTATTTGGAACTATTTTTCCGGAATGACCATTATAGCTGTTTTCTTATTACTCTTGATGTTCAGAACGTCATCAAAATGTCATCCCTTCAATATTTTCTTTATTTCTGGATAAAGAACAAAGTCACTGTGGCCCAGACTAGGTGAATAGGGAGGGAGTCCCAATACGGTTGTTTGTTTACTGGCTAATAACTCACTCATAGACACTGCTGTGTGAGCTAGTACATTGTCATAATGCAAGAGCTCCTTCAGGACCTTCTTTTGTACACACATTTCTCATGCTAAAATTTTCAGTTAGGATTTCCTGTTTCTCTGTCAAAGTTTATTTGGTCTGCTATGCTTCTCACAGGTACTCAATGATCTTGATGCACAAGTCTATTTATTTTTGCAATATTGTCATGAGTTCTGTTTATTACTGGCTCTTCTGACCTCTCTTCATGAGTGACACTTTGTCTCCCCTTAGAAAAACATTTAATTCATTTGTACAGTGTCATTTTCTTTATGGCATCATCCCCCTAAACTTGGACTAACATGTCCCCGATTTCACTTCCACTCTTGTCAAGTTTAACGAGAAATGTAATGTTTGTTTGTTGCTCTAATTCAAGCTCCAACATTCTTGTGATGAAACACAAAGTCATGCAACAACAAAACTGAGTGACACTCAGTAGGCACAAATACAGCTGTGAGATACTGATATTCAAAGGTTATGAACCCTTCATGAGTTTTTTTGTATAGTGCCACCAACATAAGCACACAGTGGCAAGTTCACAGATTTAATTGTCGGACCTCGTGCATATATACACATTTGTGTATACATAATATGAATAGATACTAATAAAATATAAAATTTAAATACCTGCAAAACATGCTTTCAAAGGCAATATTATTATAAGTACTACAATAATCAGTAAATATTATTTGTGAATCACATAAAAGTTTAACTTAGAAACATAAATTTGTTAACAAAATACTAAAAATAAGAAATGCAGACAAGTATGTGGCTCTATTATTCTATGTGAACTCTAGCTTCCCAATTGTCCCAATATTGCAAAAGAGTTGAATTCCACTGTCAGCTTAAACCAGCAAGCTCAGGTTCTTTTTCCATGACCAAGAAGATTAAGGAATGTGGACACCAAAAGGATGAGAAAAAGAAAGCATTTATTAAGCAACAAAGCTCTCTAGATAAAGAGAGGGGGTCTGAAATGGATTATCTGGTGCTAGAAGTTTTTTTGTGGTTTTTATCTTATCTTTTCTGAGGACATTTCTTTCATCTATATGTCATCCATCTTTTACTTCCTGAGACCCAATTCTTATTGTGCAGGTGGGTCCTTGACCAAAGTTACTCTATCTTGAGTATCACCTATAAGTACCACAAAAAGCCCACTCAGGGGTAAAACCACAATGCAAATGCCATGTTAATGATATTATAATAAGCCAAGGTCAAGCTAGGACATTTAGTTAAGCTATTGCACCTGTTTTTTGGGCAGCAAAAAGTCCCTTTTAGCAATATGTCCTGGGTTGACAGGATGTTCTTAACCATGCTAACCTCATTTTTAGCTAACAATTATATAATGGGGTGGGACAGGGGACTTTCTAGCAGGTGTTAAGTCTCTTTGTGACCCTCCTTCTCTGTCTGCCTGACCAGGTTCTGACCATCTGCTCTCTCACCAACTTAAACCAATAATAATTGGAGAAAACAAGAGTAAAAAAACTCTATAAGCCTAGTGCCGTAGGACAAAGCTTATTATTTTATAAAGAGATGATTGTGCTCATAATGCACCTTAATTGAAGACACATCCAACAATGAGGCATAAGTACAATTCATATGAGTATTTTATTAGGTTAAGTATCAAAGTCATTTCAAAACTGTATTTATATTACTTTATGAAAGACGTAGAAAGTATGATTGTCTTCAACTTCATCCAATTTGCTGCAAAGGATGTGATTTTGTTATTTATGACTGTGTAATATTCCATCATGTATATGTACCACATTTCTTTATCCAATCTACTTTTAATGGGCAATAGGGTTGGATCCATGTTTTTTTGCTATTGTGAGTAGTATGGCAATAAACATGCATGTGCAGACATCTTTTTTGCAGAACAATTTGTGTTCCTCTGGGTATATTCCCAGAAGGAGGATTGCTGGATTGTATGGAAGGTCAATTTCTAGTTCCTTTGGAAATTGCCACACTGCTTTCCATAGAGATTGGACTAGTTTGCACTTCCACCAACACTGTAGAACCATGTCCTTTTTGCCGCACCCGCACCAGCATCAATTAGTTTTGATTTATTAATGATGGCCATTCTTACTGGAGTTAGGAGGCATCTCAACATGGTTTTGATTTGCATTTCTCTATGATTAGGGAGGTTGAGCTGTTTCATGTATCTATTGGGAGCATGCATGTCTTCTTTTGAGAATTGTCTTTTCATGTTGTAAACCAGGGGAAGTGAGAACTGGTTGGAGGCTCAAACTTTACCTACATATAGATTATTTATGTACCTAATCCTGACTTGTACCCCACATCTTTATAATAAAATTAAGTTAAAAAAAAGTGTAGAAAGAAATAAACATTGGCTTTGACATGTAAAGAGCTTGCAAGCTGTCTTGCAAGTTGTTCTTATAACAAGAAAAATCTTTAAAAGCTGAAAAACAATGACTTATCTTGAACTAACCTGAGAGTTGAAGTCACAGAATGAATCACCACCCTGAGATCTGGAGAAAAAGGACAATTCAGAGCATAAGAGTTGAGATCAGCTAACTGAATCAGAAGCCACTAGAGTTACATTCTTAAATGACAATATTAACAAATTGATGGAAGCTATGTGTATACTATAGAGTGAGAACCTCCATGAGCCCCCAGGCTTACAGAGTAGACTCACTTTGTGGGCTTTACCTCCAGAACCCTCCAAAGGCTCTTGCTATGAAAAGCCAAGACAAAATCTCATTATATCTTTAGTAAGGGAGGGAGCAATTAATCAGTTTGAAATACATCCATAGCATTTTTCAAAATAAGGCTAGCTTTTTAGAAAGAAGAGTTTATCAGAGATTTATTTCATCTTAGAGAAGGGCATTCTGCTGACTCCAGCGTCTAGTCTTCCTGCCTTTTCTAAATTAGAAGAAATGAAAACAAAACCTTGGGAAGTTAACTGCTCAAGGACAAAGTCCAACTAAGAAAATGTAATTTAATTATAAGATTTAAGGTTTTCCCACCCTATTTATTACCCACACATTAATAGGACTCTAAATATAGCAAGGGATTACATCTGAAAGAGCTACAAGTCTAAGCCTTTATTTAAGACATTCTTATAAAAACCAAAAAACTACAGGGAAGGAAAAACCAGGAGACTAGAAAGATTTGAAGCTCCTGGCACCTATAGCTGCAGCACATGTTAAACACAACCCAACAGAAATCATGCATGCAAAAAGAGAGTAGAATAAAATTTTAAAATGTTGAAAGGAAAAAAAAATACCATTCTATTTAAGAGTGCAAAAAAAAATTAAAAATAAATTTTAAAAAAGTGTTTACTCAGTCAAAAAGAGAAAAAAAATAATAGGAAATTTTTGGCTAACAGACCTGCCTAACTCAAAATAGTAAAAGGTCTTCAAGGAGAGAGAAAAAATTCAAATATTAATGAAAGTAGTGGTGAAAGAATTTCTTCAGGGGGAAAGAAGAAGATAAAGGGGAAAAAAAAACTCTATAAGCACATAAAGAAGAAAAAATCCTAGGACAAAAAATAATGTAAAATAAAATATTTTCTTATTCTTATTTAATCTAACAGATAAATTCTTTCCAAATTAGTGAATCTAACAATGTATAATGAGATTATAGCATATTGATAAGTGAAATGAATGATGGCAATTTTATAAAACATGGAAGGGAGAAATTGGGATCTCTTTGTTATAAGGCACTTTCAGTGCCCATGAGATAATACAATGTTATTTGAATGTCAAGTTAGACCTGTTGTAAATTCATATTTTAAACTTTAGGGCAACCAACATGTGAACAAAACAAACACATTAATATGCATAGAGAGGAAAAAAAATTGAATTATATAAAATATTAAAATAAAACTAGAAATGGTGACTAAAAAGAGAGAAAATAAAAGAGACAAAAACCCCATCAAAGAATAAAAACCAGTTGCAAATATGGAGATGTCATTTAATTATACCAATAACCATTTCAAATGCTTATGACCTGAATAAAGCATTTCAAAGGCAGAAATTGTTAGTGTGGATCATAAAACAAATGAAAAGCAGCCGGGCTCGGTGGCTCAGCCTGTAATCCTGCGCCTTTGGGAGGCTGAGGTGAGTGAATTGCCTGAGCCCGCGGGTTCGAGACCTGTCTGGGCAGGTGAGACCTCATCTCTACAATAAATCAAAAAATCAGCCAGGCATGGTAGCGCATGCCTGTAATTCCGGCTACTCGGAAGGCTGAGGTGGAAGGATCGCCGGAGCCCAGCAGGTCGAGGCTATGGTGGCCGGGAGCGGCCACTGCACTCCAGTCTGGGTGACCGAGTGAGACTCCAACTCAAAAACAAAACGAAACAAAAAAAACAAACAAAAAGCAGACAAACAAAAAGACTGAATATATAATATCTGTAAGATACCTGCTTTACATATAAAGCCAGACATAGGTTAAAAATAAAGGAATGGAAGAAGATATACTGTTCCAACACAAATTAAAGCAAAGTTGAAGTTGCTATATCCAGGCAAAGCTCATTTCATAACAACAACCAAAAAAAAGCCATGAGGAATAAAGAATATTATTGCATAATGATAAAAGAGAATTCGGCAAGAAGATATAAAAATGTTAAAAATCCTTGGGCAACTCCCTTGGGTTCCCTCCCATTTGGGAGCTTTTCTGTCCTCTCAATAAATCCTTCTTTCTCAAAAGTAAAAAAAAAGTAATAAAAATCTTAAAAATGCACTTAACAACAGTAGCAATATATATGTCAGCTAACAACTAGAAGACTACAAGGAGAAATAGACAAATTCTGTTTTATTGCTGAATATGGGAGTACCCTCTTTAAGTTATTGATAGGCAGGCAGAATATCAGTAAGGATATATTTGAACTGAGCAGCACTATCATTCAACTAGACCTGGCATTCATAGAATGTTTTTCTTAAAAATAGCAGAATATATGTTCTTTCTAAGTTCACATGGAACACTCACCAAGATCGCATATTTTGTCACCAGCAACATCCTAATAAATTTAAAATAACAGAAATTATATAAAGTAGCCCTCATACCATAATGGAATTAAACTAGATATCAAAACAGAAAAATAACTGGAAAATACCCAAATATTTAGAGGTGAAATAAAATATTCTCAAATAATGCAGGCATCAAAAAAGTCTCAGGAAAAATTTTAAAAAACCTTTTTTTTTAACTAAATAAAAATAAAAATGGAGCTATTCAACTTGGACCCTAGCAATTCCCAGGAAACAGAAGCCAAACACCATTTTTTTAAACGGACAAAACTTTTCCTGTGAAAAAGCAGCGGGGAGAGACTACCCACACCAGGCTATGCCTCATCACTGCAGCAGGAGCAAATGCTGGCTCCAGGCTTTGTTTCACTACTGCAGTGCCTGGCCAGACACTGGCAGCAAGGACTGCAGAGGGAGCTCAATGGCAGAGTCCCACCTGAGAAGATAAAAGAGGCACCCTGCCACCATCTTGAAAACAGGGCAGGAAAGTGCTACAAATTGATCGCCACAGAGCAACAGACCCAATCTCTGTGACTGATGGATCAACTACTCAGGGGTTGATTGTGACTCAGAAGAATATCCTGAAAGCACAAACTTTGGAAGGACCTGATGAGTGCTGAGTCTCAGGCACACCACACTCTACCTTGAACCAGCTGTGGGATAAAGGGCATGGCCAGAAAAGGAAGAGGAAAACCTCCAAAGAGATGAGTGGTGAGTTCGGGTGATCCAACACCCCCCTCCCCAGCAATACTC
Source organism: Carlito syrichta (assembly GCF_000164805.1). Lineage (NCBI taxonomy): Eukaryota > Metazoa > Chordata > Mammalia > Primates > Tarsiidae > Carlito > Carlito syrichta. The sequence goes on along the minus strand of NW_007257133.1, from coordinate 148,779 downwards.
TGAATGTCAGACATACACAACTGGGGCATGACTGAGAGGGACAAATACAGGTGGAGCCTAGTTGTTAACCTCAATAGAACTTCATTCCAGGACAGGTTTTGCTGGGGCACCCCCTGTGAGTACATACCTGGGAAAGAGACAATCACACACCTCCTCACTTGAGGGGATCTCCCTGACCATATGAGAGTGGGAGGAGAGGACTGCAGTCCTACCCATCCCCAGTGCCCCTCCTCATAACTTGATCCAGACACTGGGGAGACAGTGAAAGTGGTGAAAGTTCTGCAGGAGATAGCAGAGCAGATGAGAGGAATGATTACAGAACCTGTCACAAGAAGGCAGAGTTTTTTCCTTTTTCTTATGTTAAATTTTATGCCTCTTTGTTAGTTCATCTATTTTAAAAATATTTTTCCTTTGTGCATGAATGTGCATGTGAGGATTTGATCTGTATCCCCCTTTTTTCTTTTTTTCTTCTGTGTTTTGTGTTCTGTTTATGTGTGTATATGAATGATTGAATGTTCATCTTCCAGTTTTGTTGTTGTTGGTTTGCTTTTGCTCTTTTATTTTTCTTTTCTCCATTCATTTTGTACTAGGGTGTGTGTGTGTGTGTGTGTGTGTGTGTGTGTGTGTGTGTGTCTTTGTGTGTAGT
>NW_007257133.1:106405-148113 GCF_000164805.1 Carlito syrichta | reverse complement strand
TTTGTTTTGTTTCACTTTGTTGTTATTCCAGTTTGTTTTGGGGTGTGTGTGTATGTCTCCATGTGTGTTCAATTATTTTTTGTTTTGGTTTCTGCTTTCATCGTACTGTGTTTTTTTCTTTTCTTTTTAAAAAAAATTCTCGTCCATTTTATTTCATTCTATTTTTCTCTGTTCTCCTCATGCTGTCACTGTATCTTGGACTCAGAGGGTATGCACACATACCCACTGCATCATCATATAGGGTGGTGGTGTGTAGTGGGTCTCAGGGAACACATACTACAATCAGTGAACATTGCGATTTACAAATAGTTTCTGAATCCTAGATCCCCACCCCCTACCTTATTCAACTTTTGAAACTACAAAGACAGCAAAGCTTCCCACCTACAGGCTTGTTTCAAAATAGAACAAATCTAGAGCCCAGATTAGGGAAGAATAGCGGGCTGAGCAAATATCAGAGGTGAAAGCCTCTCCCACTGACACAGAATAACGGAGAAAAGCAAAAGATGTCACAAATGAGGAAAACCAAAGAAAGACCATAGGCAATTTCAAGTGTAACAAAGAGAAAACTCCTGAGAATTCAGAACTCAGAGATCAAACAATGGAAGTCAGCAATGACTGACTCCAACATATGACTGGATAAGGGAATGAATGGAAAGAGTGAATAAGACTCAAGAAGGAGAAGACACAACACTGAAAGAACTTGTAACAGAGATTTTGACAATAAAATATTTCATTCAGGAAATAAATAACAAGATGTCAAGCCTGGAAAGCAGGATTAATCTAGCTGAAGGAAGAATCTCAGAGCTTGAAGACCAGACCATAGAATCAACACAATCTGTAAAAAAATCATAGAAAGAAAACTCAGAAAGAAATCACAAAGACTACAAGAGCTGTGTGATTATATTAAGAAGCTGAACCTATGCCTGATTGGCATCTCAGAAGAAGAAAAGGCAATAAAGGACACCTTGGAGCAAGTAATCCAGGAGGTAATTAAAAAAGCTTTCCCCATCTCACCAGAGATGTGACCAGCCAAACACAAGAGATACAAAGAACTCCCATAAGACATTAAATGAGAAGACCAACACCTAAATACAGAGTAATTTGCCTACAGAAAGTAGGCACAAAATAAAAAATCCTAAAGGCAGCAGGAGAGAACAGTCAAACTACCTTCTGAGGAAAACCAATCAGAAAAACAGCAGACCCAATGGCAGAAACACTACAAGCAAGAAGAAACTGGAGTCCAATATTCAAAGTCCTCAAAGGTAAACAATTTCAGCCAAGAATTTCCTACCCAGTCAAGCTCAACTTCATCAGTGATGGAGAATTAAAATCCTTCCCAGACATCCAATCCCTAAGAGATTATGTATCTTCCGGACCAACTCTACAGGAGACACTTAAAAAGTTATAAAACACAGAAGAAAAAAAAAATGACCACATACTTCCCAAGAGAACAGCAGAGCACAGAATCAACAGAGAATACATTGCAGCAACAAACTTGCAATCACACACATGCATCAACCCCAAAGCCAAAAGAAAACAAATAAACAAATAAAAAACTTTATAAGATCTCATGACAGGGATAAAAAATTATATTTCAATAATCAACCTGAATGCAAATGGACTAAATGCACCACTGAAAAGACACAGAATGGGAAGCTTGATAAGAAAACATGACCCAACTATTTGCTGCATCCAGAAGACTCATCTCACTATAACGGATGCACACAGATTCAAAGTTAAAAATGAAAAATGAGTTTCCAGGCAAAATCACAAAAGAAGGCAGGAGTCATGATCTTAATATCAGACAAAACAACCTTTAAGCTACTAAAAATTTAAAAAGATATGGAAAGACATTACATAATGATAAAAGTTTCAATCCATCAACAAGAAATATCCATCCTAAACATATATGCATCCAACACAAGAGCACCAGCATTTAAAAAGCAACTACTAAGTACACTAAAAATAATACATTGACTCTAACACTATTATAGCAGGGGACTTGAATACCCCACTACCAGCCCTAGATAGATCATCAAGTTAAAAGATCAACAAGGAGATCCAGAACCTAAACTTGACACTCAACCAAATGGACTTAATAGATACCTACAGATTATTCCATCCAACAGCCACAGAATATATATTCTATTCATCACTATATGGAACATACTCTAAGATCTATCACATTCTTGACCATAAAACACATAAACAAATTTCATAAGGTTGAAATATTGCCATACACTATCTAAGATCACAGAGGAATAAAAATAAATATCAACACCATAGTGAGTGAACCATCATAGAAAAAAAGAACAGAGTACCATATATTCCTACTTATAAGCGGACCTGAATAATTATCATAATACTATAAGAAAGGGATTGGCAGTAGTGGGAAACTACCAGGGGAGGAGGAGTGTGATTGGTAGTTGAGAGAAACTGTCAGGTGAGGGAGGGGCACACCTCATCCACAAGAGTACCTGCAAAATGAACATTTGTATACCTAACCCTGTATTGTACCCCACATCTTCAAAATTAAAAAAAAAAATGCATCTCCTCAGATTTGTGGAATGTAGCAAAAAGTGATATGGGTTCAATTTGCATATTTTAGAAAAGAGGAAGGATTTAAAATCTGTAATCTGAACTCCCACTATAGGAAATGAGAGAAGGAGGAGTATTTTAAGCCTGAAGCATTAAAAGGCAAGAAAAAACACAAATTTAAAGAGAAATCAATGGATTTGAAAATAAGGGACCCAATGAATAAAACAATTTAATAAAAAGCTTTTTTAAAAAATAGATCTGATAAATTTATAGCAAGGCTAATCATCAGTAAAAGAGATAAGACATACACTATTAAGATAAGAAGTAAAAGAGAGGTCATCACTAATCACTATATATTTCATAATCCTACAGACATTAAAAAGATAAGCAAATATTATGAACATGTCTATGCCTAAAATTTGTTTTTGTTTTTATTTTAGAATCAAATCTCATATGTGAGGATTTGTTCTATAAGTATATTGTGTGAAGACAATGTTTGAGCTTCTGACAAACCCCTGTCCCCTGTACTGGGAATGGCACCCAATTGGTGGTTTGTATCCCTTCTCCTGGTTCCTCCATCCTATAGCCATGCCCAGTGTCTTTTTATTCCTGTTCTTGTGCCTGTGTGCCCAATGTTTGGTGCTCACATATGAGTGATAACGTGCAGTATTCAGTTTTTTGTTTCTGTGATAATTCATTTAAAATGATGGTCTCTAGAGACATTCATGTTGTTGCAGAAAACACAACTTTATTTTCTTAATGATCACATAGTATTCCATCATGTATATGTACCAAATATTCTTTATTCAGTTCACCTTCAATGGGCATCTGGGTATCTGGGTTGGGTCTATATTTTTGCTATTGTGAATCATGCTGCAGTAAACATAGACCTGCACGTGTCTTTTTTTGTAGAGTGATTTGTGTTCTTTTGAGTATATTACTAGAATGGCATCTTCATTTTTAACTATTTGAGAAATCTCTAAACTGCCTTCCACAAAGTTTGAACTAGCTTACCTTCTCACCAACAGTATAGAAGCACTCCTTTTTTATTCACAATCTTAACACCAATTTTTTTGTTTTGTTTTGTTTTTTAATGATAGCCATCCTGATCAATGTGAAGTGGTAAATCATAGTTTTGATTTGTATTTCTCTGGTGATTAATGATGCTGAATATTTTTTCATATGTTTGTTGGTTGCTTATATGTCTTCCTTTGAGAAGTGTCTGTTCATCCCTTTTGCCTCCTGTTCAATGTGATTGTTTTTTCTTTATGCTAATTCATTTGAGTTCCTTATAGATATTGGATGTTAGGCCTTGGTTGGATACATATTATGCAATTTTTTTTCATTCCATCGATTTTCTCCATCTTGAGTTAAATTTTGTACATGGTGACAGATAGAGATCTAGTTCCTTTCTTCAGCATGTAGTCAGTTTTTCCTACACCATTTGCTAAATAGAGTTGCTTTTCTCCAATGTTTCTTTTTGTTGTATGCTCACAATTTGATAGCATAGATAAAATGACCCAATTTCTTGACAGAACAAAAGCATCAGAATTTATAGGAGAAATAGAGAATCTGAATAGACCTATATCTATACTAAAAATGAATAAAAATTAAAAGCCCTGACACAGGTGTGTTTTGCCAGTGAATTTTATCAGGCCTTTAAGAAAAAAATAAAATAATGTATCTACAATATTTTCCACAAAACAGGAAAAGAGATAATGCTCCTTTGTTTATTCTATGAAGATTAAACTGTCTAATACTAAAACTAGAAAAAGACACTAAATATTTCAAAAATATAAATGCAAATATCTTCAAGAAAATATTAGCTAATTAATTCTATGATATATAAAGAGTATTAAACAATCTTACCAAATAGGTATGTAAAGTTGGCTCAATATTATAAAATTTACTTATAAATTATATAATGAATTCATTAAATCCATTACATAGACTACAGAAAAATTCATATTGATTGTTAAAAAAATTACCTGATAAACCCCAACATTTACTTCCAATAAAACTTTCAGCAAATGTGGAATAGAAGGGATTCTCAATTTGATAAGGAATATCTACAAAACATCTACAACTAATATCCTAACAAATGATACACAATTGTCAGTTTCCCTGCAAGATCAATGACAAGTAAACATGCCTTCCACAAATGAAGATTCATCATTTCTCACTATTTAACACTTAACTGTATTTAACATTGCTCTAAAGTGATAGCTAGTGCAATAAGACAAAGTGATGAAAGGTATACTGAGTGGAATGAGATAAAACTGTATTTGTTCACAAAAAACATAATTATTTGTATAATATATCTCCTAAAATAAATTGACCCCAAAATTGGAGATAATAAGAAATTATAGTAAACTGTAGGATACAAGTATATTATAGTATAGGATGGTATATGAAAGTCAACTGCAAAATGGTACAACTTCTTTGGAAGACAATTTGTCCATTTCTTAAAATAGTACTATAGTCTCACAATAAAATTCTGTAAATAAGATCCTAGGTATTTACCCAAATGAGTTGAAATTGTATGTTCACAATAAAACTTTACACAAATATTTGTAGAAGTTTTATTCATAACTAGCAGAATATGAAATTACCTGAGATGTTTTCAGTAGGTGAATGAATACACAATTTTGGACCGTCTCTATACTAATATATTAGCAATTTTTATTTTTATTATTTTTTGGTGTATGATTTGATTTATATTAAATATCCAGAGATTGCAAATACATAGACAGAAAGCAGATTAATGCTTTCCAAGGGCTGGAAGAAAAGGTTGTTGAGTGTGATTGTTTCTTTTTTTCAACTTTTAATTTTTTTATTTTAAAGATGTGGGGTACAATTCAAGGTATCATGTATATGTATCACATATTTTTAACCAGTTCTCTTTTGATGGGCAGCACTGTTAGTTAGCCATTTTTAAAATGTGCCATTAAGCCAAAGAAGACATAGAGAAGGCTTAAAAGCATATTGCCAAGTAAAAAACTAAGCCAGTCTTAAAAAATTAATATGGTAGAATTCCAATTATAAGACGTGCTACAGACTAAATTTTAGAGACAGCAAAAGATTGATGGTTTCCAGTACTTCAGAGGAAATAAGTAATAGTTGAACAAATGAAGCACAAGAGACTTTTACATTGGTGAGAGTATTGTACTGTAGTGGTAGATACATAACATTATGTCTTTGTCAAAATCCATAAACCTGTACAGCACAAAGAGTAAACTTTAATATGTATACATTAAAAAAATATGAAGAATATTGAGAGATAGGAAGAAACGCACAATGTGACTGGAGGATATAATACAAATGTATGAAACACCTATCTGAAAAGGATTTGAGGGAAGATGATGATTTATGTAACTTTGGAAATGAGTACCATCTTTAAGATTGAAAGCAAAATCAAATTCACATAAAAGCAGGACTCTAGTTAGTGATGCTGGAGTCCATGGGGGTGTAAGTTAACAACTCTGACAACATTCTACTGATATACACAATTGAATAATTAAGTAGATGGTGGACGGTGGAGCTAGATTTCTTACAGTTAGTGTGGTAATTTACTAATAAACAAGAGAAACAGGTTGGGATAATCTATGTGGTAATGGATTAGAGTTTAAGATGTCAATATAAACTCGTGTTTAGTTTAATATAAACATATATGATTACATATAGACATATATAGATATGTTTGTATACAAACATTATATACACATTTATTTATTTACTCTATTAGCTGAAAGGGATGAGAAGTAGTAATATTCTTGCAGAAATTAGCACACCTAATACTTAGATTTTATTTTCTTATATTATTCACCAATAAAATAAACCAAAGCTCTTTGGATAAATGGTCAATTATGGCAGCAGTACCCAACATTTTTGGCATCAGGTACTGGTACACATTTAGTGGAAGACAGTTATTTTATGGACCGGGGGTAAATCATCAGGCATTAGGTTCTCATAAGGAGCGTGCAACCTAGATTCCTCACATACACAGTTCACATTATGGTTTGCTCTCCTATAAGAGTCTAATGCCACAACTGACCTGACAGCAAGAAGAGCTCAGGTGTAACCAGGTAATGGGAGCAACTGTAAATACAAATGAAGCTTTCTTGCTTGCCTGCCACTCAAACAGGCCATGGACAGTACTGATCTGCAGCCTGGGGATTGGGGACTGTTGGATTAGAGGACTAGGGCATTTTATAGTGCTGGTAAGTAACAAAGTGTTCAAAAACAAAACAAAACCTAAATTGATACATGCATGTCAGAGGACCACAGAATCTAATGAAAAGAACTTCCAATGATCAAAGGTAAAACAATTTGAACAAATCAAATGAATAAACCAGACAAACAATACATCAGGCATGTCAGGTTATCAAGTTCATTATTACAGTAAAAAATTATGTTTATACTATGTACTCTTATTATGATGTAATAAAAATGGCACTTTATCTCTGTGATATTATTCTTTCCAATTTACAGTGAACAGTTTAATCATGCAAAATTAATCAGATCCAGTAGAGTGGCATCCTACAAAATACTACCAGTACTTCTCAAAACTTTCAGGGTCATTGCTATGATTTGAATGTTTGTCTCCTCAGAAACTCATGATGAAACTTAGTTTTCATTATAACAGTATTAAGATGGTGAAAAATTTAGGTATGGTATTTAAGAGATGAGGCCTTTGGGAAATAATTAGGATTAGATGAGGTCAGGTGAGTGGGGCATTGCTAGTTTTTTAAGTGGAGAATAAGAGGCCAGAGCCAGCATGCTTAGGCTTCTCACCACGTGAGCCTTGTGCTACTTTGGGACTCTGCAGAAAGTCCCCATAGCAAGAAGGCCCTCACAAGATGCGTCCCTTTGACCTTGCATTTTCCAGTCTCCAGAACTGTAGAAAATACATTTTTTTCTTTATAAATTATCTAGTCTCGTCGTCGGTCATAGCAACTAAAATGAACTAAAACAGTCACAAACTAAAAGAAAGGCCAAGAAAATGTCAAAGCCAAGAGGAACTTAAGGAATCATGCGTGGGAAAATTTGTTATGAAGTACATGGGAACTCTCTCTCCTAACTTCTTGCCTTTCTAATAATCTGAAACTCCTCTAAAAAACAAAGCCCATTTTTTTAAAGAAGAGAAAATAAATTTACATGAATGGAGGGCAGTTGCATATAAATGGAGCTATGATCAAAGTTTTCAAGAAAGAAATTTTGGAAAATGTGTAGTATCAAGAAAAATGAAAAATAAGACAGCATGAAAAAGAAAGGTGAGGATCTAAATATTTTTGAAGATGGATATTCAAGATTTATGTCAACTTTTACACGTTTATGTCTGTGAAGGTTTGTTCAGATTTTTATAAATGTTAGTAGTGGGTAAATGGTTTTCTTGATGGTACAGGTATAATCTTATCCCTTGCATGTCATGAGGTGTAGAGGATAATTTGGTTTCCTAAGTAAGTTTTCATCGCAACACTTGTAACCCGTGTCCATATCAATGCATTTGGTATTGGAGCTGATTATAATGTAGTGACAGATTATAACATTTATTTTACAACATACTTAGGTTTCCCAATCCTATTTGAGTATTAGAAGGAAAGAGTATTCTTATTAAGTTAAAATAGCACAGATTGATGAAAGTAAGGGTAAATGTAAAGATTCAGAGAAGCCAATAAGATGAAGGTAAAATATTGATCACATCTGTTATCTAGTGATATTTTATATAAGGATTTTTCTGCATTATTTTGCATGAACTGATTATACATTGAAAGATGGCCTTGCAAAATGTTGGGATTATAGGTATGTGACACTGGGTCTGGCCTAATTCAAACTTTTCAAAAAATATTTTTCATTAAAACTAATGTAAAGATGAACTATCCTGTGCATGAAACAAAAATAAACTTTCTAAAATGCACATATAATCCCTTCATTGCATGTAAGCCCTCTGTATCCCAAACTTAATAAATTACTTGCTTTTTGAAAACAGATGAGGCCTTTGTACCTAACACATTTATGTTACCTCTACTTTATTTTTTCTACAAATATTTATTAAGCACCTGTGATATATCAGGCACTGTTATAGGACTTGGAGTTTTGTTTTAGCTATGAGTAAATAATAAGTTTTATATTATAATGGAACTTACTGTGTTTTAGCTATGAGTACATAATAAATAAATTTCATATTTTAATGTAATTAACATTAGAGTAGGAGAACATAAATAACATTAAAAATAAACATGCCCCCCCAAAAGAAAACTGGCTCCAAGATCTTCCATGTTTATCATTCTCTTTGATGCCATTTATTTATTTATTTATTTGAGTTGGAGTCTCACTCTGTCACTCAGACTGGAGTGCAGTGGCACCCTCCCAGCCACCACAGCCTCGACCTGCCGGGCTCCAGTGATCCTTCTGCCTCAGCCTTCCAAGTAGCTGGAACTACAGGCATGTGCTACCACGCCCCGCTAATTTTTTGATATTGTAGAGATGAGATCTCGCTTATTTGCCTAGGAGGATCTCGAACCCTCGGGCTCAGGCAATTTACTCACCTTGGCTTCCCAAATCCCGGTATTATAGGCTGAGCCACTGAGCCCAGCTTAAATGTGATTTTTAATATTACTCTACAATTCTAGGGTTGTGCCTGAGATTTTTTTCAAACATGGTTTTACTCTTTTGTTTGTTTGTTTGTTCAGAGTCTTACTCTGTCACCCAGGTTGGAGTGTAGTGGCATGCTCATGGCCACCACAGCCTCAACCTGCTGGGCTCAGGTGATCCTTCCACCGCAGCCTTTCAGGTAACTGGAACTACAGGCATGCGCCACCACGCCCAGCTAATTTTTTGATTTATTGTAGAGACAAGGCCTCACCATATTGGCCAGTGTGATCTTGAACCCGTGGACTTGGGCAATCCCCTCTCCTCTGCCTCCCAAAGTGCTGAATTATAGGCCAGAGCCACCACACCTGGCTATTATGGCGATGATGCCTTCAAGTGGGTGGGGGACTAAGGAAGAGCATGGCTGAAAGCTATAATTAAACTAGAACAGGATAGAGTTATTGAGGGTAAAGGGGAATGAGAAATTGTTATAATAAAATTTAATAATGTCAGCAACTGAAGTAGTCTTCCCACATCATATAAATTCTATACTTTATTGACTTTAAGCTATCTACTAGAATGATATCCTTTCTCTTTTAACATACAACTAAAATAATAGTAAACTAAAAACCCAATAATTTTTTTAAAAGATCATCAAGGTGCCAATGTTGCTGGCAAAATAATTCTTCTTCTTTTTTTTCCTAGATAAATTAGTCTCAGCATTTCACATCATGAAGGTAGTCTTAAAATTAAGTTACCTGGCCGCGTGGGTGACTCAAGCCTGTAATCCTAGCACTTTGGGAGGCTGAGAAGAGAGAATTACCTGAGTTCAGGGGTTAGAGACCAGCCTCAGCAACTTGGTAGAGACCTCTTCTCTACAATAAATCAAAAAATTAACTGGGAATGGTGGGGTGTGCCTGTAGTTCTAGCTACTTGGAAGGCTGAAGCAAAAGGATTGTCTGAGTCCAGCTAGTCGAGGCTGTGATGGCTGTGAGCATGCCACTGAACTCCAGCCTGGGCAACAGAGTGAGATTCAACTCAAGAAAACAAAAAATCAAGTTACCTTAAAAAAACAAGACTAGATAAAATATCTTGCTCCAATGCACTGGGCACTTATATATCTATCTGTGTATGTAGTAAAAACAAATATCCAACTATGAATTTTGAAACATTTAAGAAAAAGTCTTGATTATGAAACAGAAAACTCAAGTTATAAAGAGAGAGAAAACTATAGACTCTGGAGGAAACAGACATTTTTTAATCACTAAAGTAGAAATTAAAGAAGAATAACTTTAATTTAAAAAATATTTTGTCTCAGAGGTTGGAAAACAATATTGGAGCTATTAGAAAATGGTACATTATGATGTGAAAAAAGAAAAAGTCAGTTTATGAGAAAAAGCTTTCTAAATTAAGAACATAAGAGTAAAGTGTAAAAAGTATAATTAATTTAAATCTCACATAATAGAGAATTAAAATGCAAAATTTTTAGTTTGTTGAGGAATCTCCAAACTGTTTTTCATACTTACTAATTTACAATTTCACCAACCATGTATGAGCATTCCTCTGCCAGCATCTTTGCCATCATTTGTTAATTTTTGTCTTCTTGATAAAAGTCACTTTAACAGCAGTGAAATGATATCTTGTCATCACTGTGATTTACATTTTTCTGATGATTAATGATATGGAGCATTTTTTCATATATATATTGACCTTTTTGTGCCTTTCTTTTGAGAAATACCTATTCAGATCTTCTCATTTTAAAAATCAAATTATTTATATTTTGCTATTGAGTTGTTTGAGCTTCTTATATATTCTGACTATTAATCCCTTGTCTGTTGAATAGCTTGCAAATATTGTCTCTTGTCCTTTATGTTGTTTCTTTACCTAGTTGATTGTTTCCTTTGCTATACAGAAGCTTTTTAGCTTGATGTGATATCATTTCTTCATTTTTAAAAAAATTCCTGTGCTTTTGAGGTCTTACTCAAGAAATCTTTGCCCAGACCAATGTCCTGAAGCCTTTCCCAAAGGTTTACTGCTGTGTATATATCCAAAAGAAAGGAAATCTTTGTATTAAAGAGATAACTGCATTTCCATGTTTACTGAAGCACTATTCACAAAAACCAGTGTGGAATCAACTAAATGTCCATCAATGGATGAATGCATAGTGAAAATGTGGTACATGTACATAACTAAATATTATTTAATCACATAAAAAATAAAATTGTTATTTGCAACAACATGGATGGAATTGAAGGACACTATGTGAAGAGAAATAAGTCAGGCACAGAAAGACAAATATCTCATGTTCTTACTTGGGTGATATGTGGGAGCTAAATAACCTGATTTTATGGAGGTATATAGTGTAGAATAATGATTGCTAGAGAATGAGAAGGGTAGTGGGGTAGGGGGATAAACAAATGTTGGTTAATTGGTACAAAATAAAAGGAATGAAGTCTATTGTTTGATAGCACCATGGGTTAATTATATTAAACAATAATTTATTGTATACTTCAAAATAACCAGAGGATTTGAAATGTTCTTAAAACAAAGAAATTACAAATTACCCCATTTGATCATTACACAATGCATCCTTGTATGAAAATATCACATGTATTCCATAAATGTGTACAGCTATTATGTACCCATAAATTAACAATTAAATTTAAAAAATAACAAATTGAAAAAATAACAAAGGAGGTAGCTAGAAAACAACCAGGCAGGCAGACAAGTTGGTTTACCTGGTAGCAATGTAACAGACTTCCTGTGGCTGAGATTGGAAAACAACCAATCATCTCAGTTAATGCTAACCAATCAGCTCAATCTTCGGGCTACATAAACACCAGATTTCAGCTCCCAATTGGGAACCTACCGCTTTGGGAGCTTTTCTGTCCTCTCAATAAATCCTGCTTTCTCAATTTTCCAGTTGTCTGTGTCCTTCATTCCTCCTGAGCACGAAACAAGAACCCTGACCTGAAGAGTTGCAGGAGATTGATTATCTGAGCTGAAGAACCACATACTCTGGAATAAGACTGGAAGGGCTGCTGGCAAAAGGAGAGACTCTGAAGCTGAGACACTTCTTGGGGTTGGCTTGCCACCCCACCAAATTAACAACACTCTCGGGACTTGACTTTCCAGTCCATTAGAGCCAACAGTCCTGGGGCTAGGCTTGCCAGCCACTGAACTGACCCTCTCTGGGGCTGGCTGGCTGATCCATTGAGCTGACACTCTTAAAACCCAGGTTGACCTGAAAAATCTGTATCAATACTAAATGGCAAAGAAAGACAGAATTAAGAAAAGTGAGAAAAGAGTAAGAAAGCCAGATTTCATCCATGTGATCCAGCAAGTGATCAAGCAACTGACTGATTTCATAAAAAGAATGCATAGAAGACAAAATCATATATATGTATATATATATAAAGTATATATTTTAAAATATAACCTCCTGCATTTCTGACAAAATACACACACACAAAAAAAACTGTAATTAAACACACCAGTGTAAAATTTTAGAACACCAAAGGATTCACTTAGAAAGAAATTAAAATAAAATTGCCTCAGAAACAAACAGCAAAATTGGTTCTAGAGGTAATAGTATCATATCTTGGTGACAGTTAAGGAGATTTATTTTTAACTTAAAATGCAATGTGGCTACTATCAATAGAAGTTGAGGATAGAGTAAAGGCACATAAAGACATAAAATGGTTCAAACATTTTGCCCATTGCACTGTTTTTTTTTTTTAGAAAGTTAAATTTTAAAGAATCCCAGCTTAAAAGACATAAACAAAAGAAATGTATGAATGTAGTAGAGTTCAGGAAATGTAGTAGAGTTCAGGAAAGCAAACAAGAGAAGTCTAATGATGATAATATGAAAAGTCACAAAGACAGTTAGCTAAATGTGATAGGACGAGAGCCTGATTTAGTTTGTTAGACTGTGTATCTTTTGTTCCACGTAGTGCTTTCACTTTTTTACTGATCCAGAGGATGATGAATAGAAACAGTAACAGATGTGATAGATATTAACCCAACTATATCAATAGCTACTCTAGATGTCAATGGTCTAAAGACATTAATTAAAATAAATTGTCAGAGTAGATTAAAAAAATACCAAACTATATGTGACCTACGATAAATCTATAAAGATATACATATTAAAAATAAGGGATTTGATAAAGGTATATCATTCTAACACCATTCAAAATGAGGTAGGAGAAGCCATAGTAATTTCAGACACAATGGACTTCAGATAAAATAAATTCATCAAGGATAAAGAGGGGCTTTGTAAAATGATAACAGGATCAATTTCCCAAGTATATATAACAATCTTTAATGTACAGGCAACTAAGACCAGAGTGTCAAAAGACACCAGACAAAACTTATAACAATAAAAGAAGAAGTAAATGAATCCACCACTACGGCTGGAGACTTCAACGGCATTCTATCATAAATGGACAGATCTCTTCACATAGAAAATCAGTTAGGACATAGTTGAACTCTACAACACTATCAATCAACCATATGCAAAGGACATCCATGAATTGTTTCATCCAATGACAGCAGAATACCCTTTCTTCTCAATTTCACATAGAACATTCACCAATATAGGACAAATTCACAATGTCTGCTTTCAGACTACAATAGAATTAACTAGAAATTAATAATCAAAAGATAACTGGAATTTCCAAATTATATAATAAACACAACACAATTAAATAATGTAGGTCAAAGAAGATATCTCAAGAGAAATTAAAAATATTTTGAATCAAAATAAAATGAAAACAGTATGAATCAAAATTTGTGAGACACAATAAAAGTAGTACTTAGAAATTTATAGCATAGAATGCACATATTATAGTAGAAGAAAGACACAAAATCAATAATCTAAATGCCAACCTTAGAAAGTTATTAAAAAAGAAGATCCAAGTGAAATAAGAAAATTAAAAGAATTGAGCAGAATTAAATGAAATTAAAAACAGGAAAGCAATAGAGAAAACAATAAAACTAAAAACTTTTTTAAACAAAGATCAATAAAAATGATAAGCTTCTAACCAGTTTAAGAAAAAAAAAAATGAGTGAAGAAACAAACCACTAGTACCAAGAGTGAATGAGGGAAAATCACTACATATCCCATGGATATTAAAAAGAGAATAAAGAAATATGATAACCAATCATATGCTCACAGATTTGTTAACCAGGTAAATTGAAAGATACTGTTTCAGTCAACTCATGGTGCCATACCAAAATACTACAGACTAGATGACTTGATCAATGGAAATTTATTTTCTCACAGTCCTGGAGGCTAGATGTTCAAGATCAAAGTACCAGCATCATCTAGGTCTGGTAAAGGCTTTATTTTAGGCTTGATAATGGCTGTATTCTCACTATATGCTTACACAGCAGAAGAGAGAACAAGCCCTCTAATGTCTCTTCTTCTTTTATTTTTACTTTATTTTATTAAAAAGGTGGGATACAAATTAGGATTAGGGACATGAGTGGTTTACAAGCAGATGAAATCTGGGCCTCCATCTGGACCTCACTTAACTTGGTTTAGGATTCAGTACCCTTAGTGAGGTTACCCCCACACCCTGTTCCTCCACTAGCAGTGTCCTGCTACTGCCAATCCCTTTCTTCTAGTATCATGATAGATGTTCAAGAACCACTTATAAGTGAGAACATGTGGTATTCAGTTCTTTGTTTCTGTGATAGCTCACTGAGTATGACAGACTCTAAATCCAAACAAGTTGCTGTGAAGTTCATAATTTTATCCTTCTTTATGGCTACATGGTACTCCATTGTGTTTATGTACCACATTTTCTTTATCCAGTTTACTGTTTATAGACATCAGGGTTGGTTCCATATTTTTTGCTATTGTGAATAGTGCAGCAATGACTCTGTGTATGAAGGTGTATTTTTTTTGTAGAATGATTTGAGTTCCTCTGGGTATATTCCCAGGAGAGGGATTACTGGGTCAGATGAAAGGTCAATTTCTAGTTCTTTTAAAAATTGCCACACTGTTTTCCACAGAGACTTATTAGTTTGCACTTCCACCAATAGTGTAGAAGATTCCCTTGTCTCAGCACCTGCACCAGCATCTATTGTTTTCTGACTGATTGATGATGGACATCCTTACTAGTGTTAGGGAATATCTCAATGAGGTTTTGATTTGCATTTATCTGATGATTAGTGAGGCTGGTAATTTTTTCATGTATCTGTTGGCTGTTCATATTTCTTCTTTAGAGACATGTCTATTCGTGCCTTTTGCCCACGTTTTTATAGGGCTGTTTATTTTTCCTTTCTGCTTGTTTGAATTCGTTGTAAATGATGGATGTTACGCCTTTGTCAGGTATACAGTTGACAAATATATTTTCCCATTCTGTGGGCTGTCTCCTCACTCTCTGGAGAGTTTCCTTTGCTTTGCAAAAGCTTTTCAGTTTGATAAGGTCCAACTTGTCCATCTTATCTCTTATGGCATAAAATTTTGGAGTTAATATCAGAAATTGGTTGCCTACTCCAATGTGCATAAGGGTATCTTTTGCCTTTTCTAACATTCTTATATTTTAAGATTTTATGTTTAGGTCTTTGATTCATTTAAGTTGATTTTTGTATATAATGATAGGTATGAGTCCTGTTTCATTCTTCTGCATGAAGTCAGGCAGTTTTCCAGCACTCTTTACTGAATAGGATCTCCTCTCTCTGGTAATTGCTGTTGGAGGCTTTTTTGAAGATGAGTTGTTTGAGAAATTCAGGTTTTGCTTCTGGAATCTCTATTCTGTTCTACTGATCTATGTTCTTGTTTTTGTACCAGTACCAGACTCCTTTGATCATTGCAGCCTTGTCATGATGTTTAAAGTCTGGAAGTATGATACCTCCCACTTTGTTTATTTTGTTGAGTATTGTTTTAGTTATTTATGGTCTTTTTTGTTTCCATATGAATCTCTGTGCTGTCATTTGCAAGTCCGAAAAAAATGATGTTGGTAATTTAATGGGTATTACATTGAATCTGTAGATTACTTTGGGTATAATGACCATCTTAAAATATTGATCCTTCCAATCCATGAGCATGGAAAATTTTTCCATTTGTTTGTGTCTTCTTTGATTTCTCTGTGCAGTGCTTTGTGGTTTTCATTGTAAAAGTCTTTTATTTCTCTGACTAGGAAGATGCCAAGGCGTGTGTGTGTGTGTGTGTGTGTGTGTGTGTGTGTGTGTGTGTGTCTGTTGTGAATGGGATTGTGCTTTTTATTTGGTTCTCTGCCTGTTGGTTGTTGGTATATAAAAATGCAACTGTCTTTTGCACATTGATTTTGCACCCTGAGAATTTGCCAAAGTCATTTATCAGTGCTAGGAAGTGTATGACAAATTCCCTTGGGTTTTCAAGGTATTGGATCATATCATCTCCAAAGAGGAATGCTTAACTTCTTTTCCTATTTGGATATGACTTATTTCCTTATCTTGCCTGATTGCTTTAGATAGGACTTCCAATACTATGTTGAACAGGAGGGATGAGAGTGGGTACCCTTGTCTTGTTCCAGTTTTCAGAGGAAATGCTTCCAATTTTTGCCCATTGAGCAGTATGTTGGCTATTGGTCTATTATATATGACTTTTACTGTTTTGAGAAATGTTCCTTCTATGCCTAGATGTTCTAGAGTTTTTATTGAGAAGGGATGCTGGATTTGGACAAAAGCTTTTCTGCATCTAATCATATGTCATATGATCATATGGATCTTTTGTTTACATTTATTATGTACTGATTTACACTTATGGTCTTGTGAATGTTGAATCAGTCTTGTATCCCAGGAATGAAGCCAACTTTTTCATGGTGAGTGATTCTTAAAATGTGTTGGTGGATCCTAATTGCTTGGATCTTGTTGCAAATTTTTGCATCTATGTCCTTCAAGGACAATGGTCTGTAATTCTCTTTCCTTTTTTTTTTAAATCAATTTTGGATATAAATGTGATGTTAGCTTCATAAAATGATTTTGGTAGTGTTCCAACTTTCTCAATTGCCTAGAATACTTTTGATAGGGATGATATCAGCTTATCTTTGTATGTTTTGTTGAATTCATTTGGGAAGCCTTCAGCCTCAAGCTATTTTTTTTTTTTTTTGCAAGAAACTTTCTTATAATAGAATCAATTTTCTGGGTTATTATTGGACTTTTGAAGGTTTAAATTGATTCTTGTTTCAACCTTAGGAGGTTGTGTGATGAAGTCTTCCATTTCCTTTAGGTTCTCAAGTTTGTTTCCATACCGGTGTTGGTGTCAATATTTATTTTTATTCCACTGTGGTCTGAGTAGATGCATGATATTACTTCAGTCTTAAGAAATTTGTTTATGTTTGATTTATGGTAAAGAATGTCATTGATCTTGGAGTATGTGCCATGGGGTGATTAGTAAAATGTATACCCTATGGTTGTAGGTTGGAGTGTTCTGTAGATATCTATTAAATCCATATGGCCAAGCATCAAGTTGAGGTTCTGGATCTCCTTATTGATTTTTTGCTTTGATGATCTGTCTAATGTCATTAGTGGTGTATTTAAGTCCCCAGTTATGATAGTGTTAGAGTCAATGTCCTCTTTTAGTTTGCAAGGGCGTTGCTTTATAAATCCAAGTGCTCCTGTGTTGGTGTATATATGTTTAGTATCAATATATTTTGCTGATGGATTGAACACTTTATCATTTTGTTGTGTCTTTATGTATCTTTTTTGATTTTTGAAAGCTTGAAGATTGTTTTGTCTGATATTAAAAGCACAACTCCTGCTTTTTTGTTTTCCATTTGCCTGAAAGTTTGTTTTCCATCCTCTAACATTGAGTCTGTGAGTAACCTCTATCAAGATGTGTTCCCTGGAGGCAACATATTGTTGAGTCATGCTTTTTAATCCAGTTTGCCAATCTATTTTTTTTTCAATCGTGCATTTAGTTCATGTTTAGGCTGATTGTTCTCATGTGAGTTTATCCCTGCCATGAGGTTCTTATAAAGATTTTTTTGAGCTGGGCTCGATGACTCAGCCTGTAATCCCGCACTTTGGGAGGCTGAGGTGAGTGGATTGCCTGAGCCTGTGGGTTTGAGACCCACCTGGGCAACTTGGCGAGACCTCATCTCTACAATAAATAAAAAAAATCAGCCAGGTGTGTTAGCATGTGCCTGTAAATCCGGCTACTTGGAAGGCTGAGATGGTAGGATCACCAGAGCCCAGCAGGTTGAGGCTGCAGTGGCCAGGAGATGCCCCTGCACTCCAGTCTATGTGACAGAATGAGACTTCAACTCAAAAAAAAAATTTTTTTTTGTTTTTTTTAACTTTTGCATTGATATATGTGTATGTGTTTTCAATTCTACAGGTGTGTTGTTTCCTCTGTTTTGTGTTTTTCTGTACTCTTGCAAAGTGCATGATTGTCTTTTTTTTCTTTCTTTCTTCTGTACTTAATACCTTCTTAAGCATTCCCTGTAGTGCTGTTCTGGAAGTAGCATAATCTCTTAGGGTTTGAATGTCTGGGAAGGATTTTAATTCTCCATTGCTGATGAAACTTAGCTTAGTTGGGTAGGAAATTTTTTGTTAGAATTATTAATCTTTGAGAACTTTGAAGATTGTGCTCCAATCCCTTCTAGCCTGTAGTATTCTGCAAGTAAGTCTGCTGCTATTCTAGTTGGTCTTCCCTAGTAAGTAGTCTGATCTTTCTCTCTCATTGCATTTAGTATTATTTCTTTTGTACCTATTTTGTGTAAGGAAATTACTAGTGTCTAGGAGTTGATTTTCTCATTTTATGTCTTGCAGGTGTTCTCTGTATCTTTTGTGTTTGAATGATCACATCTGTGATAAAATGAGGGAAGTTTTTTTGGATAACCTCATGGAATGTTTGTTCCAAGGTGTTCTCTGTTTCTCTTTCTACTTCAGGTATGTCAATCAGGTATAAGTGTGGCCTCTTAATATAATCAAACATCTTTTGAGGGCTTTGTTCTGTCTTTGAAGCTTCCTTGGATTAATTCCATATTTCAGTATGTAAGCTCTGAGATTCTTTTATCTGCTTGGTTAATTCTCTTTTCCTTGCTTGCTGAGTTGTTATATATTTCATGGACAGTATTTTTTATGGTCAACATCTCTGATACCATTTTCTTCATTTTTTTCTTCTTGTCTTTCTTGATTTTTGTTCATCCTCTCCATTTGTTCTTCGATCTCTGCATTTGTGGTCTGACATTAGTTGCTCTGGGTGCTCTCCATTTTTTGAGCTCTAAGGTCTGTATTTTTGGTTGCTATCTCTTTAGGACTCTGGGGGTTACCTGTGTTCTTTCATTGATTTTTCTTTATTTGTGACAGAATTTTTTTTCCCTTTAATTGTGTTACTCTGAGAGAGGCAATAGCTTCCACTTCTGTTACTTACTCAACCTACTACCCTTCACTAAGTAGAGCCCCTGGATTTGTGCAATTGTGAAATTGGGCTGGGGGTGAGGAGTTGTGCTGTTTCTTTGTAGTGTTGAAGATTAAATAAGGTGCACTGGGGGAGCTGAGATTCAGAAGCTGCCTGTAGATCAGTGTTCACTGACTGGGGTACAAGCCCCCCGGGAGCCACTTCCCATGACTACCCAATATGTCCATGCATTGCAAATGTATGTGTACCCCTACTTCCAAAATAACATAAGAAAAAGGAAAAGAACAAGGAAGGGTAGAAGGTAAAATGAAAAAAGAGAAGAAAAACTAAACAAACAAAAAAAGACAAAAGCAAAAAACCAGAAATGATAAAATGAAAACCTCAAACCCCATGAGCCCACTCTCACACACATACACTACTCATGAAAAAAAGAAGAAAACAATTAAATAACTGGAAAAAAAAAAAACATACCTTCACACAGGTATACACTCACAGGTGGAAAAAAATGTGATTATAAGGCTCCCTCTTGTGGCAGGTTCTAAAATTTCAGATTCCTTTGCTGGACCAGCTAACAGGTGTGTCTGGCAGACTCACTCACAGAAGAATCCACTCAGAACACAGGTGTAATTCCTGACTCCACCAGTCTTCAGCCCTCTGTGCGGTGTGCTGACCAGGCTTCCTTCCACATGGGTTGGATGCTTCCCAAACAGCTGGGGGAATCAAGTAGGGGGTTGGGACAGTTCATCACTCACCCCTTCCCTTTTTGGCTGGTTTCCTCTGAGTCCGCCTGTTTTTCCCCGGCTGGGCCAGGGTGGGAGTGTCACTACTGGGACTCTACACCAGTTCTGTCACTCTGGTTCACAGTGATCAACCCCAGAGACATGGAGGGTAGACCCCTCAGTCCTAGGACACAATTCTGCCACTCAGGGGTGGGGCCCCCAGGACATTTCTCTGTCTCATTTCCAGACTGCTGTGATGGTGGTGGGGTCTCTTCTTAAAAAAACAGCAGTTATATTGTATCTGGCCCCCATTCTTATGATTTCATTTAACCGTAATTACTTATGAAAAGGCACTTTTCCCAAATACAGTCACAATTACAGTTGGGTC
This sequence comes from Carlito syrichta, assembly GCF_000164805.1. Classification (NCBI taxonomy): domain Eukaryota; kingdom Metazoa; phylum Chordata; class Mammalia; order Primates; family Tarsiidae; genus Carlito; species Carlito syrichta. The sequence continues at coordinate 127,520 of NW_007257133.1, read as the reverse complement.
TTCAATAAATGAATTATGGGGGAACACAGTTCTGTTCACAGCAGATCATATCTGCCAAACTGACAGGAAAACAATAATTTGAATAGGCCCATAACTATTAAATACATAGAATCAATAATTAATACCCTTCTCAAATAGAAAACACTAGGTCTATGTGTTCACTAGTAAATTCTATCAAATATTGTATGTATAATCAAATATCAAATATATATATATATTGCATCTCTACAATTTCTTCCAAAAAATAGAAGCAGAGGGATGTTTTCTAACTCATTTTATGAGGTCAGCATTATTCTAATACTAATGGTAGACAAAGATAATACAAGAAAAGGACACTGGAGACTAATATATCTCACAAAAATAGATGCAAAATTTCTCAATAAACATATTAGTAAATCAAAATCAATATTATAGAGAAAGAAAAATACACCTGACCAAATAAAATTTATCACAGGTACGCAAGGCTGGTACAAGGCTAGTTCAATACTTTAATTAACATAATCCAGCCCATAAACAGGCTGAAAGTATATATTGTTATATGAATAGATGCATAACAAGTATTTCACAAAATCCAGCATCCATTCGTGATTTTAAAAATCTCAGCAAACTAGAAATAGAAGAGAATTTTTGCAACTTGATAGAGCACACCTACAAAAAACTCACAAATAACATTATACTTAATGGTTAAAAACCAAAAACTTTCTACCAATTGTAAGGCAATATGTTCCCTTTTACCACACCTTTTAAGCATGATATTGGAAGTCTTAACTAATACAGCAAGACAAGAAAAAAAAGAGTATACTGATTGGAAAGGAATAAATAAAACTACTTTTTTTCACAGATGATATGATCAGTTATGTAGCAAATCTGAAAAAAAGTTGACAAATGTTATGTAACAAACAATGTTGCAGAATATAAAGTTAATATACAAAAGCCTATTATTTCCTTCACACCAATGCTGTAGATTGAATTGTGTCCCATCAAAAATTTCTATGTTGAAGTCCCCACCTCCAAAATGACTGCTTGGAGATGAGCCTTGGGCAGTAATTAGCGTTAAATGAGGTCATGAGGATGTACCCTGATGATGAGATCTGTAGTTTTATAAGAAGAGGAATAGAGAGAGAAACAATTCTCGAAGTATGAAGACAGAGTCAGAAGGTGGCTGGGGGCAAGCCAGCGATCACCAGAAACTTGATCAGCATGTAGATATTGAAAATCTCAGTCCCAAGAACTACGAGAAATAAATATCTGTTGCCTAAGCCATCCAGTCTGTGATATTTTGTATTAGCAGTTCAAGCAGACTAATACAACTAGTAATTTATAAATGGAACATGAAATTTAAATATGACTTGCATTAATACCCTGAAATGGAATATTTAATATATGTTTAGCAAAGTATATTCAAGAACAATATGAGAAAAACTACAGAACTCTAATGAAAAATGCCAGTTCATCCAATTTTATCTACATGTCAATATAATCCCAATAAAAAGTTCAGCAAGTTATTTTGTGATATCAATGAACTAATCCTAAGAAGCAAAATACCCAGAATATTAAGAAGCAAAATACCCAGAATATCCAACACAATATTGAAAAAGAAGGGCAAAGTTAGAGCACTGACACTACCCAACTGACCATAAAGCTATCAACATCAAGGATGAAAGAATAGATAGATCAATGAAACAGAGAGCTCAGAAATAGATCCACATAAATACAGTCAACAGATGCAAAGAGGCAAAAACAATACAATGAAGCAAAAGTCATCTTTCAACTAATAATGAGAACAACTGGACATCTATATGCTAAAAATAAATCTCCACAAAACCTTATACCATTCACAAAAATAAACCCAAAATAGGTCATGGATGTGAATGTAGAATGAAAAACTATAAAATTCCTAAGAGACAACATAGGAGAAACTTTAGAAATCTCATTATCCAAATAATTAGTTAATAATAAGTTAAAGACAAAGTTAAAACAAGGGACAAAGCTATACTATTAATACCCAGGGATGCGTACTTGGAGAAATATAAATATTTAAAAAATAATGGAAATGATTATTGTCAAAACTGACATTTGTTACTTTTGATGAGCAGCAGAGGTCTGTTATTAGGGTGGGGCATACAGAAGGCTTCAGGGATGGCTAACTAAGTTCTACCATCCTTGCCAGGGTAGGATTTGGGTGGTTGCTGAAAAGGAGTTTTATAAAAAAATAATAATTAGTTAAAGTTGCACATACACATATGTTTTGCATAATTTTCTGTATTTGTGTTTTGCTAAACTAAAACCAAACCAAGATGCAAAAGTTAAAGATTTGAGCCAATCAGAAATTCCAATCTTCATAATATATTTTGTACAAATCACAGTTTTTGTCTACTCAACGATCCTGGTTGATGAACAAAGGCACTTTGAAAGGCAGTATGACAACTTCTTAGAAAACTAAGCATGTTCTCACCATATAGTTCAACTATTGTGATTCTTAATTTTTACCGAAATGAGTTGAATACTTAAGTCTACACAAAACTAGCATCTGAATATTTCTAGAAGGTTTATTTATACTTGCCCAAACTGGCAAACAACCAAGATAGCCTTCAGTAGATAAATGGATAAACAAATTGTTATATAACCAGACAAATGAATATTGTTTAGTACTAAGAAGAGAGGAGCTATCAAGTCATGAAAAGACATGGAGGAATCCTAAATGCATACTCATACGTGAAAGAAGTCAATATAAAAGGGCTACATACTATGTGATTCCAATTAAATGAAACTGTGTAAAGACAAAACTATGGAGACTGCAAAAAGAGCAATAATTGCCAGGGCTTAGGGATCAAAGAGGAATGAATACTCAGAGCACAAAGAAATTTGGAGGCAATATGACTACTCTATGTGATATTATAATGGTGGACACGTGTTATCATGTGTTTGTCAAAACATAACATGCATAACACCAAGCGTGAATCCTAATGTAAACTCTGCTCATTGGGTGAAAATGATGTGTCAGTATTTGTTCATGGATTGTAACAAATGTTCCACTCGGGTGAGGGAGGTTGATAATAGGAACAGTTACATATATTTCGTAAGAAAAAGGCTATGGGGAATCTCTACACCTTCCACTCAGTTTGACTGTGAACCTAAAACTGTTCTGAAAAGTGAAATCTATTATATAACATTTTCAAAAAAATGTTATATAACAATTAAGGTGGCCAAGTTCCAGTTTTCACTAATTTACAGTATATCTAAGGATTTTTATGAAAGGACATAATGCGAACTGGTATTAAGACACACATTTTAGCTACAATATTGCTTTACTAAAAATTTGTAATACCCATTTGAAATTATAATGAACGTAATCAAACAATAGATATAAAATGTATTGCCTTAACTAACTAGTGATATGCCTGTTTTCAGCATATGTGCAAACAAAAGTGAATGTAGATTAAGAGAACTCTGTTCTCATCTATTGGTAGGACAAAAATCAGTAGATAATATTTAGCATTGAACAATCAAGACATAGAAGGATGAGCACATAATATGGAGACATAAAATGTTAATAACATTTAATTCTGGATTATAGACTGATGGATGAAAAGTGATGTGGTTGAAGAGTTGGTTTTTATTGTAAGCATTTATATATGTTTATAGGTATACATACCATGTTCATATAGCAAAGATATTTTCAGATGCATGTATACTATGATAAAAAATAAAACATTTCTGCCATAATTATGGGTTTGGATGATATGACATTACAAGGTCAGTTGCATGAAATAAAATTTCTGGTAAGTTTACATGGGCTTTAGAAAATTCTTTCCAAGTTACCACTTTTCCTTCATTTTAACAAATAACATCCCACAAAAAATACTTAAGGTAATTTGCTAGAAAGACAGAAGAAAGTTTTTGAGGTTTCTTGTTGGATAAGTCCCATCTGGTGCTCTTGTCCTTTGTGTGGACTCTGAACATTTTAGGAGATTTAGCACCTGCCATTTAGCACTGTAAAATACACAGGTAGCTTCTGATTTTTCATGCATGTTGCTACCAATGATATGCTTTAAATTGATATATGCCCTTTACCAGCCAACATGTTAGCTTCAAAATAGGAAAAGCATTATTATTTGAATCACTTTTATATTTGAAAGAAAAGATCTCAACTCTAACTCTTCATGAGAAGAGGATATACAGTGTCCTTAGGAAAAGGTAATGTTCACTTTATGGCAAAAAAAAAAAGTTAAAGAGGGCATTACCCATCATAAATAGGTGATCCTATATTGTATTATTTAAATTTAGATATTTTTGAAAGGCAAAAAAGAATGCCATTAATTTTTGTGCCAGAATAGCAGGCGCAATCTTGAACTATCTGGTCATTCTAATTTGAAAGTCTATTATACGGTGTGTGATACAGTTTTAAGGGACTAAGTCTAGTGATAAAAAGAAACAGAGTGCATATATGATTTTTCAGGTCTTTAGTTTTCACTGCCTTAAAGATATTTAGAATTATTAAGACTCATGTATGTGTTTGTGGTTAGCATTTATTGTTTGCTTTCCCATCATCCATGTGTCCTACTTCTGTTATAGCCTTGTTTGTTCATTGAGGTACTTCTCCTATATTTAAGTCCACATGATTCAGTGGGCCTTCACCTCAAAGTGTTATAGGCTTGAGTCATTTGAATTCATAAATAATTATGCGCTAACATTATTTCCATTTTAGTGTTTTGTGTGTTTGTTTGTTGGTACCTTGCTGGAAACATGTCAGGCAAAACGTTTTGGTCATTAATATGTGAATGAAGAAGAAGAAAAAGGTGTCAGTAGGGAACTGTGAAGACATCTAATCCAATCTTTTATTCTTTCAACAAAGTCCCTCTCATTTCTGCCAACTGCCATTGATTCATTTGCAGCTTACTATTCTGATGACATAGGATATCTTTTGGACAATGACCCTAATGCTCTTCAATGGAGATGTTGAAAACTTGGTTTCTATTATTTATGCCCTTGACAATTTAGAGTAGACTCAGAAGTGAGCATCAAGCTCTTTTCTGGGTCTAGTATGTATCAGTTTTCTTTAGTAATATTTTTTCTCATCCCTTAATGTTCAACATCGTATCTTGTTCAAATTAGACATGTTACCATAAATAGTGCCAGAAAACATGAGTCAGTTTTAAATGAATAGCATTTTATGCATAAAAATAAGTGAATTACTCATTGACTACTAGGCAGGAAGTTCAAGATCACATCAGTTGAATGATGACATTAGATACAGCCTAAATTCTTAATTCTTGTTCCACCATACTTAACTCCCACTACTTAACAAAGCTTTGATTATATTTTTGAAAAATTTTCATTGTACCATTTTTTTCATTTAGCTGGTAATAACATTTCATCTTATAAACTCCATTATACATCTCTTCATCAAAATCACACACCCACATATATTTACACATATATATACACGTATAAATTGTACTTGTGAGATTTATGATAGAATTGACTCTTTTTTATTTTTTTTTTTTTGAGTTGGAGTCTCACTCTGTCGCCCAGACTGGTGTGCAGTGGCCGCTCCCGGCCACCGCAGCCTCGACCTGCTGGGCTCCGGCGATCCTTCCGCCTCAGCCTTCCAAGTAGCCGGAATTCCAGGGGCGCGCTACCACGCCTAGCTGATTTTTTGATTTATTGTAGAGATGAGGTCTCGCTGCCCAGGCGGGTCTCGAACCCGCGGGCTCAGGCAATCCACTCACCTCAGCCTCCCAAAGGCGCGGGATTACAGGCTGAGCCACCGAGCCCGGCTAGAATTGACTCTTAAAGATAGCTGTCATAAAGAATTATGCAGTAAATCAGGCACTCTAAAAATATTATTTTTATATTGAAGTTATGTATACTCATGTCAAAACAACAGGCTGAAAATTCCAAGTACTCAGTCAATCAACCAGTTATGTTGTCTACACGATGCTAAGCAGCCAGCTTGATTGATATTTGTTACCAACTGAATGAATCGACTCCATAGAATCACTGACATTATTTTTATAAAGCACAAGGTTGATTATGCCTTGTTTATGCTTAAAAATTTATCCATGATGTACAGGATTAAAAATCGAAAATTCTTAGCTTGACATAAAAGGCCTTTCAAGAAGATCCTGTTCTTTGCTTTTCTGATTCCATCCCCTGTAATCCTTCCCACCTTGCCATACAACGTTTTGTTGATGAGTTCACTTCCCCTGTGACTTTCCAGACTCCTTCATGATTGTTTCTGTGAGCTTTTCCTATGTCAGCTTCCTCCCATCACTTTCTGCTGTGCCCACTGACTTGATCAGTCACCTGAAGATTCCTTTGTCACCTTCTAAAAATCATGGCCTAAAACTTCCATTGTAAGGTATGTCTTATCTTTGTCCCAGCCTTTGCCCAGTCCCCTTTGCTTCCCTGATATTTCCACATGGGGCATAGTAAATAAACTACTAGTGGTAGCTTGATGAATATGAGAATGAATGAATAAATAAATAACTCGTTTAGTTATTTACATTTTAAGTCTGAGTCAACATTCCTAAGGTTAATTATGTGTCCATTTGGCCTCTCCAATTCATTTCCAACTGTGATTTATATACCTTTAGTTTTGTGAAAACAAATTTGTGGTTGAAGTGACACCTCTTTATGTGAGGTTAGCAATGTTATAAAAAGTAATCTCCCCCCCCCCAAAAAAACGGGCTTATTGTTGTATTTGTTATTTTTGCTCATGGAAATTTTATTTTTTATTTTTTAATTTTTTGAGTTGGAGTCTCACTGTCACCCAGACTGGAGTGCAGTGGCCGCTCCCGGCCACCGCAGCCACAACCTGCTGTACTCTGGCGATCCTTTCGCCTCAACGTTCCACGTTGCTGGAACTATAGGCGCCCGCTACCACGCCCGGCTCATTTTTTGATTTATTGTAGAGATGAAATTTTAATTTACGTCTTCGTATGCTTTAGGATACCTTGTATATTTTTTCTTCTTCAGTCTTGTCCCATCATTCTTAATGATCTTCCCCAGTGATTCTGGTGTGTAAATTCCATACAGAACCCCAGACACAGATCAATGAATATTATCGAAATTTTAGAACTTGCAGAATGACTAAATTTCTTCTCTTTTACCTTATTGGGTTCAGAATCAACCATTTTCACTCGGATCTGAAACGTCACCATTCTCCGACCTTTCACCTGTCTCATTGGTCATTCGTCTCCGTGTCCAGTGTGGCTTCCTCCTCATTTCTCACATTTTGTAATACTCGTTGTATACTGAAGTTTTTGTCTTTGGATCTCGGTATTCACTTTCTTGGGTCACATTCAGTCTTATAGTCTGATAAATAAACTGTTACATGCTTATGATCCCAAATTGTATGTCTCCAACTCATACTTCATTTTGTTTATTTATTTATTTAAGCAAAGTGTGTTAGAGAAAGAAGAGAGAAAAGAAAGGGAGACATGTCAGAGCTGGCATGGGTGAAAGAAGCTACTCATACTTCATTTTAAATCCTAGCATCCACTTTAAATTTCCGTACCCACAACATCTTACTTGTACAGATATTAGATATTTTAAATTCAACCTATTCAAAACTAAATCTCTGTTTATCACCCCTTTCCCAAACCTGTGCTCTTTCACATCTTAATTTATGGCAGCTCAATCATTCTCCTTGCTCAGGAAATGTAACTAAACAAGTAAAGGAGTAAAGGAAATAAAAAGATGTGACAACAGATATAGAAGTACAGATAGAATTGAAAACATCTTTGACAGCTCTGTCTTATACCCCACATGCAAATACTAAAATATTTCTGTATTTCGCTACTGAAATATATCTAATATATTACTACTTCGCACCATGACAATATGCTCCTTTGTCATAAGACTGAAGGCACCGTCATCTCTTACCTGAAATCTTTCGACAGCCTTTTAATTGGTTCTTTTATTTACATTTGCACAATTTTAAACACTATTTTCAACTTAGCAGTCAAAGTGATTCTTCTAAAGCAGAAAATCAGATCATGTCATTCTGGTCAGGTCCTTAAATGGCTATTTAAATACATCAAAGATGCAATATGCTTCATCAGCAGACGTTACCAAAAATTATGTTATTTTACTGCTTGGAGATTGATCTGAGTGAATTAACCTAGCATTTCCTAGTTTAAGCTAGCGTTCATGCTGTACACATTCATCTGAAACTTCATAGAATTTAAGTTGCAGCATAAGCTATTTAATCAGAACTTAGAATCCAAAGTACTTTAAAGTTATATTTTTGGAAAGTCATTTAGTAGAAGTAAAAGTCTAGAGAATATCTAATGTTTGATAATCAAACTCAAGATCCAACAAAATAGGTTAAGTTATTTCAAGGGCAGTATATACCTAGAGCACATGCTCACACATTAACTAATACAATGAACTGCTCTCAAGCTTTTAAAGCAGGGTTAGAAGTTTGAGAGGCAAACAAAAACTGATAATTAAAAATATCAGCAGTTAATTATTCAGAGCAAGTTACTCATGCAAGTATTATGCATTTGTTTATTCAAGCCATCTAGACAAGAAATGAAGAAAAACAATTATTTTTCAGATATCAGGGTTTCTAAATATCAGTACAGACTTTAATGGACTTAATTTCAAATTTTCCAGAAGACTGAAAATTCCAAGGAGAGAGCCTCATGATTCAGCAATGCATAAAATATTATTAGCTTTAAATTTAGAAAAAAGTTATACAATTTTGTACTAATTTAAACAGAAAAATATTTAACAGAGACCTTTTATTTAAATAAGCAATATTCAAATTTCAACTGAACACAACTCAAAAGTTTAAGTGGTGTGAAACAATACTGCATTGTTTACTATCTTGAATATTAAGGTTTTGTCCAGACAGTAAAACATTTGACAAAGAATAAAAGTACATATAGATAAGACTTGGAAAATCAGACTCCTGAGTTGGTATTGGTTACCTATAGACATGAAAATATACATACCCTTTTTTTTTCTTTTTTACTGTTTGCAGAGGTTGACATGATCTGTATTAAGAGTTAAGATAACCAAAAGAGTTGCTGGTCAAAAAAAATAATCATTTAACTCTGCTTCTGCCCACGATGTAACAAGGTTGCGATCTGCCTTGCTGTTTGGGAAAAAACAACAAACAACAAAATGCGCAACAACTAAATAACAAGACAGCCTATATCAAGGCTTAGAAAATGTTTTTTATAAAAGAAATGTTTATAGAAAACATTTTCAGCTTTGAGGGAGATGCAGTTTCTATTGCAACTACTCAACTCTGCTATTATATCTCAAAATTAGTCATAAACTATAAGTAAGTAAATATGTACTGGCAAATTTGACATGTGGGCCATAGTTTGATGACTCATGGGATATATGAAATGATTTTTTTCTTCAGGATGTTAGAAACAAAGTAGCAGAGGAAGCCATTCCTGTGACACGGGAAATGAATTAAGTGTATTTTCTGATTTCCTTGGCCATTTCCAGACCATTGTGAAAAAAGGGAGAATCCAGGTCAAAATCTAGTGAGTTATTACATTGAGCTACTAGAGTGAAGAGTTCAAAGAGATTCAAGCAGCTAGTATTTGCAGGAGAGAAAAACAGAGAGAGGAGATAAAAAATAAAAATAACTAAAAAATTCCCTGTAAATCTTAAACTGTCTTACTCAAGAAATTCACAGAGTGCTGACCCACAGATGCATGTGAGAAAACTACTTGGTAACAAAGGGAAGAGGGAAAGAGAATAGTATATGAAAACAATAGAGAGAACATTAACTAGAGCTCATTTAAGACCAGAAATAGCACCTGTTTCTCAAGCCAGATGGCAAACCTCATAATTCATGAGACATTAAATAGAGTATTTAAAAGTATCTTACCTCATCTCACATCTATAGTGTGAAATAATTAGCTCTAGAATAATGGTGCTCTGGCTCTGCCAAACAAGAGAAAAGCTAGAAGCAAAATCTCACTCATAAGCAGAACTTGAACAATTATCATAATACTATAAGAAAGGGATTGGCAGTAGTGGCAAACTGCCAGGGGAGGAGGGACACACCTCATCAACAAGGGTACCTACATAATGAACATTTGTATACCTGACCCTGAATTGTACCCCACATCTCTGAAATTAAAAATTTTTTAAAGATCCCAAAACACCAAACTAGTTCCTACTAACTTACCTGCATCTCAGAATAAGGCTCAAAAATACATATCGTAATACAAAAATATCCCACATGCAACAGACAAAATTCCCAACATTTTCTATTCTATAAAACTTATAAACATTAGCATATAAATATAGTTATTATGCTAATTACTATAAATATTAAATATTATATAAAACTATAAAATAGCAAAGTAAGTGACCTCATAATAACAAAAACTAATTTAAATTAAAACAAACTTAGAATTCACAGATGTTAGAATTAGCAGGTAAGGACATGAAAAGTTATTATAACTATATTTCACATATTCAGAAAGAGAAAAAATTGAGGATGTTAAATAGAGGCATGCAAGACACAAGTGTTTTAAAGAAGACGCAATTTCTGGAAATGAAAACTGAATATCCGCATTGACAACAATACTGCATAGAAATAACAGAGGCTAGCCGGGCTCGGTGGCTCAGCCTGTAATCCCACGCCTTTGGGAGGCTGAGGTGAGTGGATTGCCTGAGCCCGCGGGTTCGAGACCTGCCTGGGCAATGTGGTGAGCCCTCATCTCTACAATAAATCAAAAAATCAGCCGGGCGTGGTAGTGCATGCCTGTAATTCCGGCTACTCGGAAGGCTGAGGCGGAAGGATCACCGGAGCCCAGCAGGTCGAGGCTGTGGTGGCCGGGAGTGGCCGCCGCACTCCAGTATGGGCGACAGAGTGAGACTCCAACTCAAAAAAAAAGAAAGAAAGAAAGAAAGAAAAATAACAGAGGCTTAGACATTATAAAAATTACTGAACTTCACGACATAGCAACAGAAACTAAGACAAATCAGAGACAGAGAATACACTCAAAAAATAAATAATTAAGAGAATAGAATGCCATTTAGTTGTGGGAGAGCTTTAATTAGCCTAAAATATATATGATACAGATTTTACATAAATATAATTTCCTTCAGGAATCTTGGAATCCTTGAAGGACAAGAGAAATTTCCAAGCTGTATAAAAACTACACCCTCACAAATCCAGGAAACTAAATGACTTCTGATGATAAAAATTATAAAGACTACAGCAAGACACATAATAATCTAATTGCACTCCACGCTGTGTGGGCAGGTTGTGTAAATCACCCATCATAAAATGGGCAAACACGTTGACAGAATCTCCCAAAATATTAACTGAAGCGAAATGCAGTTTCTCACAACAATGCTAGCTGGTACACTGATGCTGATGGGTTCCTAGAATACTTACCTAGTTGGGGAAGCCTGTACACCAGAGGCCGTCCTCCAAATTATAATTCCCGTTTTTGTTGGGTCCCCCCCCCCCCCCCCCCCCCACACACACACTACTCCATTAACTCAAAAGATGACAGAAAAAGATGAAAGAAACACAGGATATACAGATCAAAATAGAATATAGTCAAGATGGGGGGAAAGTTGAATCTGGCTAAATAAAAATTACCTTAAATACAAGTTGTCTAAATACCCAATAAAATACAGAAAATATTAACTTGGTTAAATAAATTAAGAGCCAACTCAATGTTATATTTAAGAAACCAATTTTAAATACGATGACAAAGTAAGATTCAAAGTAAAATAATAGGAAAAGATATATCAGGTCAACACTAATCAAAGCAAAGGTGGGATAGCTATGTTAACATAAGTCAAAGTAGACTTCAGAAAAAAGGAAATGTTACCAGCAATGAAAAAAGTCATCGCATAATAATAAGTTAAGGAATTTTCAAGAAGAACTAATAATTCTAAATATTTGTATATTTAATAACAAAACTTCAAATAAGTGAATAAAAAACCTCATAAAATTAAAATTAAAAATTGAAAAGTCCACGATTGTAGTTGAGACTTCAACAATCCTCTCTCAGGAATTGATAGAATCAATATACATAAGTAGATTGAAGCTAGGCTCAGTGGCTCAGCCTGTAATCCTGCGCCTTTGGGAGGCTGAGGTGAGTGGATTGCCTGAGCCCATGGGTTCGAGACCCACCTAGGCCGCGAAACCTCATCTCTATGATAAATCAAAAAAAAAAAAAAAAAAAAAATCAGCCGGGCGTGGTAGCGCATGCCTGTAATTCCAGCTACTTGGAAGGCTGAGGCGGAAGGATTGCCGGAGCCCAGCAGGTCAAAGCTGCAGTGGCTGGGAGCGGCCACTGCACTCCAGTCTGGGCAACAGAGTGAGACTCCAACTCAAAAAAAAAAAAAAAAAATAGATTGAATATACACAAATAATATGAGCTATATAATCAGTAATGTTATAGAATGTCTAAGCAACATTATCAAATTAATTGACATTTTTAGTTTATTTTGTATATTTATTTTAACTTTATTCTATTATAAAGATGTGGGGTGCAAATCAAGATTAAGTACGTGAGTAATTTATGTGCAGGTGGAGTCTGGGCCTCCAACTTGTTCTCACTTCCTCTGGTTTAGGACCAGGTGCCTTTGTGTTGTTATGTGCCCCACCAAGTCCCCAACACCTCCCATTGTTCCCACCCTTCCTTCTCCCCCTCCCCCAGCAGTGTCCACAATGCTAATCTCTTCCTTGTGCTATTGTGATTAATGTTCAGGGTCCACTTATGAATGAGAACATGTGGTATTCAGTTCTTTGTTTCTGTGATAGATTGCTGAGAATGATGGTCTCCAATTCCATCCAATATGCTGCGAAGTCCATGATTTTGTCCTTCCTCATGGCTGCATAATATTTCATTGTGTATATGTACCACATTTTCTTTATCTAGTCTACTTTCAATGAATGGTAGAGTTGGTTCCATGTTTTTGCTATTGTGAATAGTGCAGCAATAAGCATGTTTGTGCAGGTGTCTTTTTTGTAGAACAATCTGTGTTCCTCCAGTATATCCCCAAAAGTAGGATTGCTGGATCATATGGAAGGTCAATTTCTAGTTCCTTTATAAATTTCCACATTGTTATTCACAGAGATTAGACTAGTTTGCACCCCCACCAACAGTGTAGAAATGTTTCCTCCTCTCTGCACCTGTACCAGTATCTGTTGTTTTTTGATTTATTAATCATGGCCATCCTTACTGGCATTAGGTGGTATATCAATGTGATTTTGACTTGCATTTCTCTAATGATTAGTGAGACTGAGCATTTTTTCATGTATCCATTGGCTGCTCTATGTCTTTTAGAAGTGTCTATTCATGTTTTCTGCCCATTTTTTAATAGGGCTTCCCCCCCCCCTCCTTTCCACTCATTTGAGTTCCTTGTAGATCCTGGATGTTAGGCCTTTGTCAGATACACAGTTGGCAAAAATTTTTTTCCATTCTGGGGCTTGTCCCCCCACTCTCTTGATGGCTTCTTTTTCTGTGCAGAAGTTTTTCAGTTTAATGAGGTTCCACTTGTCCATCTTATCTTTTATGGCATACAGAATATGTGAATCCACAATAGGGGAAAACATTTTTTTCCATCTGCATATGACAAAATCACTGAGATATACAGTATTCTGTGCCATAAAATATGCTTTAACAAATGTTAAAAATGTAAATTATCCTATTATCTTGGATCATAATTAAATTAAAATTGAAATTAAGAATGGAAAGATACCTATTCGATTCGCAAATATTTTTGCATGACACACAATTTTGAATAACACATTGGTGCTACCAAAAGGAATTTAGAAAACTACAAAAGCACTTAGAAAAAAATGTTTAAGTCTGTGTAAAAGAAAACTATATGAGATGCAGCAAAATCAGTATTTAGAGGGATGTTTATTGCAGAAAATGCTTAAATTAGAAAAAAAGAAAAGCCTCAATTTATTGGTGTATGCTTCTACCTCACAGAAAATAGAGAAGAAATTAGAAAAAGAGCAATTCAAAATGAAATCCTACAGAGACAAAGGCATAACAATGATAATGGCAGAAATCTATAAAATTAAGAAAAGAAAAGCAATAAAGCCAAAGGCTGTTTCTTTTTTAAAAAGAATTTGATAAGGTTTTTAAAACTCTAGCCAGATGACCAAGAGTATAAAAAGAATAAGCTAATTACAACTATCATGGATAAAAATGAGCATATTATTAATGATTCTATTCATGTTGAAAGCACAATAAAGCAATAATATAAACAATTGTAAATCTTTACATTTGACAAATTAGATGAAATAGAAAAATTATTTCAGGGTCAAAGACTGTCAAGGTTCATCCCAAATTAGTTATTTTTGCCACTTAACCGATATTACAAACTTAGTAATAGCTCAAACAGCACACATTTGTTACCTGACAGTTTTGTGGGTTAGGAGTCCGAGCACAGGTAAGTTGGGCCTTTGCTTAGGTTCACATAATGGGAAAATAAAGATTTCAGTCAGGGCTGCGGTTTCATCTGATGTTGCAGAAATATATTACACAGGTGACAGTTGTGAATTGTGGAAAGCATTCTTTTTACATTTATGAAAAATATAAAGTAAAAGCAAGGATGACCTCTAATACTGTTCTGATCAAACTAGTACTGAATGTACAAATTAGTATAATTGAAAGAGACAGCAAAACAAGTTTTAAAATAGAAAATGAGGGAATATAACTGCAATTTTTATCATAGGAATACATACATATAAACTACATAGGGACAAAAAACTGTCTATGGATAGACTGCTAAAATTATCTAAAAACGCGAAATATTTGCTGAATATAAAAACTTTAAAGAATAGTAATAAATCACATTTTTATACTCTGGTAATGCAAAACGAGAACATATAATTTCAAAATATGTTATACTCAAGAAAAAAAATTACAGAAAAAACCTTGAGATTATCTTAAAACATTCTAGAAAGGCTCACTTGAATTGATGAACTTTGATAAGTCCCAAATTTTGTTCAGTTGTTTATAGCTCTGGAGACTAGGAATAAAGAGTAGCTTCTCATTTCCAAAGGCCATCGAAATATGACATATAATTATTCGGTTTCCCAAATTAGTTGAGTACCATAACATATTTTTTGATCATCAGTAGGTATCATGTATTCTCAATATGAGGATTTTTTTTGCAAATTAGTGTCATATTTTATTATTTATATATAATTACTATAAGTGATGCATGCTTTTCTAAGCTTTGCAAATAATTATGCTTTCTATAATAGGCTTTCAAATGATGCATACATTTAGTAATCATAGCTAAATTTTTATGATTATAAGTGACAGATGTCTGTAGCATGCAATCATTTTAGCTTGGCATTTTCTATTATTATAGCTATATTGATGAGAGAAGATTAAGAAGCTCTCAGATGCCAAATCCCATTATTTCAATTTTATGTATAGTTGTCAAGGCCTAATAATTCCAAAGGCATATAACTGTTCTTGAATAAAAATGCATAGGAAAGGTTCTCTTGGCAATTTGAAATCAAGTACAATGTCTCAAGTATAAATTACAGAAAGTACAAATCTATTTTTTAACTTTCAGTTTTCCTTGAAATAATGATGCTTTGAACTTGAAGCAATAATCAGCAAGCAGGATCATGTTACTTAGAATATTTTAATAATCTATTTGCCCTACACTTTAATAGCCATGTAATTCAGAGTATATAATCTAAGTTGGAGGTACTAAGTTTTTAGGGTTGAAAGTTATTACTGTCCTATAGAGTACTCTTTTTCTTTTTATAATTTTCACTTCTTTTTTTATTTTTTATTTTAAATATGTGGGGTACAATTCAGGGTTAAGTAAACAAATGTTCATTATGCAGGTACCCTTGTTGATGAGGTGTGCCCTCTCCCTCCCGTGGAAGTTTCCCACTCTATTTATTTTGTCTAGTATTTGTTTTAGCATTTTGCAGCTCAGTTCTTTTCAACTCATTTTTGAAAGACAATTATTCACAAAAAACATCAAGTTAGGGTCTTCATACTTGCACGGAAATTTCTTTGCATCACAGCACCTTTCTACCATGAGTTGCTTCTATTAAAAATTTAATAAAACCCTCTTAATCTATCCTGCTTTTTCTTCAGTTAAAAAAAAATATTTTACTTTAATGAGGAAGATAAGACTCAAGTAAAAATTAAGTTCTTCTGTTTATTATAAAACAGAGTAAAAATCTACATTTATAAATATATTTTGAGTGTTAAACATAAAATGAAATAGTGGTTAGTATTAGAAGGAAATAAATTAGTTATATAAAAATATTTTAAAATATTGGCATCATCTCCTAGTTTCTCTTTGATACTCTCCCTGTGATTTCCATCTAAATATTTTAGAGAAACCATGGTATCTCACAAACTATCAAATTATCAATATTAACCGAGCCTATTATTTTCTTCTCCATTCTTGACTTTCCTATTATGTTTTTAGCATATTTTTGAGGTATAATTGATGTACAATAAACTGCACATGGTAAAAGTTTATACAATTTGATACATTTAAGCATGTGCATACATGGGTGAAGTCATCATCATAGTCAAGATAATGAACGTATTTATAATTCTTAAAAATTATTTGTGACTTTTTGCAATCCCGATTCTCCATGATTTTTCTCTTTCCCGGTAGCCACTGACCTGCTCTCTGTTTCTGTACATTAGTTGGCATTTTCTGAAATTTCCTAGAAGTTGAATTATAGCATTATACATAAGATATTATTCAAGAATGTTAAACTGGTATGTATTAGCAATAAAGATAGTAGAGATGGAGGGTGCATTTGAACAGTCAGGTAAGATCTTACTAAGAATAGGATAAAGATCTAAAATGATGAGGGCATTAGCCATTTGCGTATCTGTGGAAAAAATGGTGTGAATAGAGGAATAGCATATGCAAAATCTGAGACAAGAGCATGTTTTTTGTGTTATTGGACCAGCAAGGAGGACAGTGTAGTTGTAACAAAGAGAATGATGTGCAGGATAGTATTAGATAAAGTCAGAGATATAACGTGGTTTCTATGGTGTCTTAGTTTCTTAGGGCTGCCCTAACAAAGAACTACACATGGGTTGCCTTAAGAGTCAAAAATTATGATCTCACAGTTCTGGAAACAAGAAGTCAAAGATGAAGGTTTCTGCACAGTTGGTTCCTTCTGAGGTCTCTGAGGGAAGAATCTGCTGTATGCCTTCACCTAGCTTCTGGTGAAGCATCTTTGACATATAAAAGCACTACTATGACCTGCCTTTATTTTAAAATGACACTCTCTCTATGTCAAAATTTCCTCTCCTTATGAGGACACCAGTTATGTTGGATTAAAGGCCGCTCTGCTCCAGTGTGAACTCATCCTAATGTAATATTACACCTACAACAACCCGATTTTCAAAAAGGTCATGATCGCGGGTACTGTGGGTAAATCTTCAATATATAATTTTCAGGGGACTCAGTTCAATCCATAACAATAATTCAAATGGTGTAAACCATCAAGTATTTAGAGACAAAATAATACCAATATTAAACATGATATTCCAGAAAACAAAGAAGGCAACAGTTTTCTATTTATTTTATAAGAATATCATAAGGCTAATACCAAAATTAGACAAAGATATTACCAGGAAAGAAAATTATAGACCCATAGTTCCTATGAACACAGATAGATAAATATTTAAGTCGTATCCCCATAGAATCCAACAATATTTGGAAAGAATAGTATATCATAAACAAGTTGAGTTTTTTCCAGGGAAACAAAGCTGATTTGATATAAATAATGCTAATCAATCAAATTTATAGAACAAAATTATGAACATCTGAATAAATCAAGTAAAGCTTATACAATTCAGCAAACTTTTATAAAAATATTATCAAAGTACAGATTCACTGAAACTTCTTCATTCTGATAAAGGATACTACTAAATAGCTAAAGAAAATATCATCTTCAATAGTTACACATTGCACATTCTGTCTTTTACAAAGATTAAAAATAAAGTAAGGAAGCACATTCTTATATTTCTATTCACCAGTATACTGGAAGTCTAAGCTAATGCAGTAAGACAAGAAAAAAATGTGTAATAATTTGAAAGGAAAAAGAAAAGCATACATTTACGCAAAGATTTTTATGAGCTAGTTCTGTAAAATTTTATTCATAATGCTCCCAATATTTAAATTACTTAAGTATACATCAACAGAAAAATATTAGAAAAATTATAACATATGAGTATTCCTAAAATGGAATGTTATTGTGCAATAAGATCTACTGATATGAATAACATGGATAACATACACATTATTCTAAAAGAAATCAAAGAAGAACATAAAGCATTATGCCATTACCATTAAGGGTCTAAGTAAAAAAATATGAGTCCATGGTCATAGACATAGAAAATGATTGCCAGGCAACCCCCTCGTGTCCCCTCCCACTGTGGGAGCTTTTCTGTCCTCTTAATAAATCCTGCTTTCAATACAATACAATACAATACAATACAATACAATACAATACAATACAATAAAAAAGTGATTGCCAATGTGATGGGGGAAGTAACAGGGAAAGACCCAAAATTATCTGGGATGATTGAGATGGTTTCTGTCTTCATGTGTGTTTGTTATATAGATGTATACAGTATCAGAAGTTATGTAACTGAGCACCTAAGAATGCTACATTTTATTTCCTGTAAAATATAACTCAACAAATGAATGAATGAATATGAATGAATATTATGTTACAAATAACACCCTACATCTCCTTGTCCTGATTGCCATTTCTCTCCATCAAGGAAAGGGTGAAAAATCTGGCCTCAGTGAGCACTATTAATGATGAGATTGTTCGATATTTTTTCAATGTGTTGGAGTAGGATAAACTCTTGGGAATCGCTGTTACAGCATTATATTTTGGAGGCAGAAACTGAAGATCTAAAAATTCCATAATATGTCTAAAGTCACTTAGCTGTACAGCTGCACAGCTGGTTATGCAAGCTATTTAAAAATATTTTATATGATAATTGTCATAACAATTGATTATTTAAATGTCAAAAATTAACTTGAAACAACCAAAAAACTAAGCATTGCAAGTATTTTAACTTACAAGAAGATTACTATGGAAACAACTAATGAGGAGCATAGATTATTCTGAAAATGTATTGGACTAGTCCATGGCAGAACTATGACTAGAATCCCTACCTACTGATTATAAGCTTATCATTTTACCATGAAAGGGATATTACCTCTCAAAAATGTTGACAACACCAAAATAACTCCTGAAGTGTATGTTTTAGGTAAAAACAAAAACAAAAACAAAAGCAAAACAAAACAAACAAACAAACAAAAACCTCATATGAGTTTATGTTAAATTTAATCAAATAAATCATTGCTATATGGAGACTGAACCCAAAACAATCCAGAATTATCTTTGGAAGGGCAGGCCCCTTGTAGTACACTCAGAATTTGTTCCTCCGTATCAAATAGTCAGCCAAAGTTTTTATCTGAAAGGTTTTAGATGGTTGCATCACAATTTGCAGAAGAAACATCCTGAGATATGGCAGAGTTGACGGATTCTTTCACCATGACAATGCACCCATGTTGAGTGCTCAGCAGTTTTTGATAAAAATGGCATGACTTCGATGCCCCACCCTCTCTATTCACCTGATCTCACCCCGAGCAACTTTTTTTTGATGTTTCCCCAGATTTAAAAAAAGTCCTCAAAGGAAAATGTTTTGCCAATATGTTGGGGTAAGTGACAAGGTAAGGCCAAAAATCATCTGGGAGATTGAGATGCCTTCTGTCTTAACTTGTGTGTTTGTTTCATAGATGTATACAATTATCAGAAGTCGAGTAACTGAGCACCTAAGAATGCTCAGTTGAAGAGGTGAAACAAAAACAGCAGAAGCACTTGAAGGCCATCAAACTGGACAGGTTCAAAAACTGTCCTGAGCAGTGGGAAAAAGTCTCGATAGGTGTATTGCACCAAACAGAGAGTGCTTAGGAGGTGACTTAAGTTGAAACATGCAAGAATAAATACACAATTGTTTATAAATAAATTTCGGCTTTTGGGGGGTCCTCCCTTGTATTTATTATCTTAGAAGTTTCTAAAAGTCATTTAGTGTTATGTTTTCCACATCCTTGCCTAACAAGTCTGAATCTTGATCATGATTATGGTTTCATCATTTTGTTAAGTGACCTCAGAGGACTCTTACAGATGGCTCACAGTTTAGCTTCTCAAAGCCCTTTAAAATTGCTTGATGGTAAGCAGTATTCTGTTCTTCTGAATGATAAAAAAATACTTTACTTAAAGGCATGACGACTTCTGAAGAAACCGTAAGTTTTCTTCTTTTTACACACACACACACACACACACACACACACACACACCCACTGAAGCACTGAAGATGTGCTCCAATTCTCTTCTGTACACGCTTTTTTATGTCACTCTAACAATTTGTTTCATTTTCACCGTGACTGGGAGAAAAAATTAGTAGCTTGCCATCTTTCCTCCTGACAGTGACCTGACTTGCAGAATTTCAACATCTGTTAAACAACGGTTTTGCTCTGATTATTTCATTTCTTGTGATCACTCTTTATTTCACTTAAATTTGTAGACACCAAGTTTTCTGGAGTCTCAGTAATTTGTGGGTATAAGTTGCTGAAAGATATCCCTTGTTTTATGTGTTCTAATGAGCCCAGTGCTTCATTCTGAGTGTCTGTATCTGGTGAAGATAATAAGCCTGGCAACTCTGTTAGTCACAGACAGGTCTGCAGTGAAGGGTGTGATGAGCTTCAGATTTAAAATAGATCTTTCTATTTGAAGCAAATAGGGTTTCAAACATACGGGATATTCTTTCATCAGTTGGCATTTTAAAATTATATAGAGATTTCAGAAATCTAATAATACTTCATTTTTAAAAATTATTTTTGTCTCTTTCAGAAAATCAAAACAAAACCAACAGTGCACATCTCCCTGAGAAATGAAGAATGTTAGCCCCAGAATCCTTTTAAAAAGTTATCATTTAAGCCGGGCTCAGTGGCTCAGCCTGTAATCCCGCGCCTTTGGGAGGCTGAGGTGAGTGGATTGCCTGAGCCCGCGGGTTCGAGACCTGCCTGGGCAGCGTGACCTCATCTCTACGATAAATCAAAAAAT